>NC_044992.1:24526146-24747409 GCF_008728515.1 Papio anubis
CTGGTACTTCGTTCAGTTACACGTATTGCTGGCGACTCCTTAAAGGGGCTTGTGATCCATTTTTCACGTAAGGAACCCTTTTTGTAAAGTGAATCATTTCCCTAATTTTTCTATTTGCTAAAGGATAATAAATATAGCATATTCTCTCTTTCGCAAATTCCACCTACTTTTCTCTGCATCTCACTTCAGAGTCCCACAACCACAGGAGCTATCCAGGTACCAATTAACATTTAAAAAGCCCTCAAGTTGTTCACACAAATAGTTCTATTATTGCTTTCCTTTACAGCCTTGGTCTGCTCAAAAACCCACATTCAAATTGGATCACATAAACTCCAGCCCTTAAGCACACAGGTATTGTAGGCAAGGAGAGCTGCTTTTATTCCCTAAACCCCCTTATTCATTTATTTTTTTTTTTTTTTTTTTTTTTTTTTGAGACAGATCTCGCGCTGTATCACCCAGGCTGGAGTGCAGTGGCGCGATCTCGGCTCACTGGCGCCTCCGCCTCCCAGGTTCCGGAGGCCATTCTCCTCCCAGCCTCCGAGTAGCTGGGACTACAGGCGCCCGCCACCCACGCCCGGCTAGTTTTTTGTATTTTTTACTAGTAGAGACGGGGTTTCACCATGTTAGCCAGGATGGTCTCGATCTGCGGCCTCGTGATCCGCCGCCTCGGCCTCCCAAAGTGCTGGGATTACGAGCGAGCCACCAGCCCGGCCCTTATTCATTTTAAAATAACTTCATTCATAGGTTCATTGAACAGCTGGTTTGTGCCCATCACGGAGCCCTGACAAAGCACTTAGGTGGAGACATCACTAATCCTTACGTAACTCTGGTTGGGTGTTACTGAGTGTCATTTAACAGATAAGCAAACCAAAGGCTCCAAGGATAAAATGAAGCGACCAAGATCTCCATCCAGTGAATTGGGGAGCCTGCTGGAAATCTAGGATTAGCGGGGTAACTGAGTCCACTTCTGACGGTTGCTTTTTTTAAATAAAATTTTATTTTATTATTTATTTATTTAGAACCGCGGTCTCTCTATTAAGCGTTGGGAGTACAGTGGCAGGATCTCGGCTCGCTGTAACCTACCCTCCGGGTTCAAGCCATTCTCCCTCCACAGCCTCCCGAAATGGTTGAGCTTACAGGTTCCCACCACCATTCCCAGCTAATTTTTGCATTTTTACAAAATGCCATGTTTGGCGGGCTGGTCTGAACCTCGTCTCAGGTGATCGCCCACCTCGACCTCCCAAATGCTGGGATTACAGGCATTGAACCCACCAGCAGCCCCGCAGTACCATTAATTAGTTTCACAAACCCAAACAGCACTCTAAGACTTGTAAGAAAAATGGCTGTTCCCCTCCCCCATGCATCCCTCCTGGAATTGTAACTTTCCTGTGCAATCATGTGGTATTTTTTCAGGTATTTCTACTGGTTTCCGCCATCTTTCTAAATAACGGTTTAACTGGTGTGTGGCACAGATTGCTTCTGATGTAACCAAAAGCGCCACTCTACGGATGCTCAGCTACTGTTCCTGAATTTCATTCCGGGTCACTCTGGCCTAGGTGCACATGCCAGCGGGCTCGGCTCTAGGTGGGGCACAGGCTTTAAGCCGCCACTTGCAGGCTGGGCTGCGCAGCCCCAGCCAGCCCGGCCCGGGCTCCCAGCGACCCCCACCCGGGACCGGCACCGCGGCTGGCGGTCGCCTCCCCGCCCGGCTCCGCCCTCGCCCCCAGACTCCCGCATCCCGAGAGGGAGGGTCAGGGAGCCAGAGCGAGTCGAGGTGGCCCGTCGTGGTTGGGGCGGGGGCGCTTGAGATGCATATCACAAACATCTCCATAAACCTTTAGCATTATTTCAGCCTATCACATGAGGAGAAACCTTGGACCAGCTGCTTTCCTAGAGCAGAGGTCCTGCGACCTTTGGCCGTGTAGGTGTCCTTGGGTAGTTGAAATTAAGAGAATGGTGATGACTTTTAACCAGCAAGCGCATTCAGGCACTTGTTTGCTAAAAGACACATCCTGCGGCCCAAAATCCATTAAACCTTGAGTCACCACAGCACATGTCTCTTACAGGACAAGGTTGGGGGTAGGGTCACAGATTAACAGCATCTCTCCAAATACTAAGGACAAAATGGAGTCTCTTATGTCTACTTCTTTCTATATAGACACAGTAACAGACTGATCTCTCTTTCTTTTCCCCACAGTAGGGGACTGGGACAGGGTAGAATTAAGCGGGCGAGGACCCAGGTCGGGGCTGGGAGCGTCAGGACTCTCTCCTTGTTTGGTGGGCGGCCGGGACTCGGGCGGGCGGCAGATGGAAGTGGGCGCTGCCCTGCCCGGCGATGGCCGGGCTCTGGGGAGTTTCGGCGGGCGCTTCGTGGGGCGGCAGCAGCACCGCGGAAGGACGACCGCCGCCGCGCAGCCGGGTCCCGCGCCCTGTCCATCTGGGCTGCGAAGCAGGCCTCCCTCACGCGGTAACTCCATGCCTGCAGCTCAGACCCAGCCCCTGGCCTGTCTGTCCCCAGGCAGGGAGTTGGCCTCCCTGTCCACAGGGAGGGAATCCGGCCCGTCTGGCGGGCTCTGGCACCGTGGGGGAGGGCACCAGGGCTTCCGGGACACCGGCTGCGTTACCGTTCAAGGCCCCTCCTGGGCTCTGTTTGAGGAGCACTCCATACCCTTCCTCCCAAGGGAAGGGGTCACAACACCGAGCCTTGCTCAAACAACCCCGCCCACTAACCTCTCCACTCCTCCTCCTGGCCCCTTTCTCACTCCATTATCCGTCAGAGAGGGTCAGGACTTGAGCAGTTTCTGGCGATCTCCTTTATCTTTATGGTGGGGGTCTGTTTCCCGCA
Source organism: Papio anubis (assembly GCF_008728515.1). Lineage (NCBI taxonomy): Eukaryota > Metazoa > Chordata > Mammalia > Primates > Cercopithecidae > Papio > Papio anubis. The sequence goes on from NC_044992.1 coordinate 24,528,992, forward strand.
GTGTGACCATCATCCTCTTTTGGCCTCTCACCAGCTCTGCCTGCCGTCCTACGCGCTCACATCCCCCTAACCTTCCCAAATTGTGGGATAAACCGATTTTGAATTTATGTTATTATGAGTTTGAAAATAATTTTCCTAGCCAAGCGGTGCTCAGCCCTATAATCCCAATGCTTGCTTTGTGAGGGGCTGAAGGCAGGATCGTCTGAGGTCAGGAGTTTGAAGACCAGCCCGACCAACATGGAGCCCGTCTCTACTAAAAATACAAAATTAGCGGATGTGAGGTGGCTTATGCCTGTAATCCCAGCTGCTCCAGGAGGCTGGCCGAGGAGAATCGCTGAACCTGGCAGGCAGAGGTTGAGGTGAGAGGAGATTGCGCCACTTCACTCCAGCCTGGGCAGCAAGCCGAAACTTCGATCTCCAAAAAAAAAAAAAAAGATAAAAGAAAATACTTTTCCTGGCGAGTAGCGGTGGCTCAAGCCTGTAATCCAACTTTGGGAAGGCGAGGCGGAGGTGGATCACGAGGTCAGGGTCAGAGACCATCCTGGCTAACATGGTGAAACACCGTCTCTACTAAAATACAAAAAACTAGCGGGCATGGTGTGAGCCTGTAGTCAACTTCGAGGAGGCTGGCGGAGAATGGCGTGAACCGGGGCCGGGCTTGCAGTGAGCGAGGTCAGCCACTGCACTCCAGCCTGGGGCGACAAAGCAAGACTCCGATCTCCAAAAAAAAAAAAAAATACTTTTCCCAGTTCGTTTGTGTAATATACTATGATTACATTTCCTTTTTTTTTTTTTTTTGAGACGGAGTCTTGCTCTGTTCCCCAGGCTGGATTGCAGTAGCTGGATCTCGGCTCACCACAACCTGCGCCTCCCGGGTTCAAACGATTCTCTTGCCTCAGCCTCCTGAGTAGCTGGGATTACAGGGGTTCAGCAGCACACCCTGCTAATTTTTGTATTTTTAGTAGAAATGGGTTTTCACCATGTTGGCCAGGCTGGTCTCGAACTCCTGACCTCAAGTGATCTGCCCGCCTCGGCCTCCCAAAGTGCTGGGATTACAGGCGTGAGCCATCATCCCCAGCCATATCTCCTTTCTTATCAGACTTTTTTTTTTTTTCTTTTCCTTGGGGTTAGTGATTGTCTTAACGGTTTGTTTGTTAAGGCTTCTATGTACCCATCATTAATCCCCCCACCCCCAAATGCTTTGCCGGAACCGATAGGCTCCGTTCACTCAAACTCATCAGATAATACATCTATTTTGTTTTTTCTTGGTAATATTCCTCCCATGCGAATCTTAACTGTTGCTCACTAGACAAACTGCACAGCTGTTCTGGGAATTCCCTTCTTCATCATCCTGGGAATTTTCTTTACCTCTTTCTGTGAGTCCCCTTTGTCCTGGGTTCCATGTTTATTTTTCTCCCTCACTTTGGTAGAATATGTCCTCCAGTAGCTTTCTGACAAAGGGTGTGGTGAAGGGGAAAATTTTTTGAGATGTTGCATGCCTGAAAATATCTTTTTTTTTTTTAAAGGACAAAGTATTGCTATGTTGCCCGGGCTGGAATGCAGTGGCTATTCACAGGCACCAGCATAGCCACTGCAGCCTCAAACTCCTGGCCTCAAGCCATCCTCCTGTCTCAGCCTCCTGGGTGAAATATATCTTTATTTGATCTCATTTGATTAATGTGATAATTTGTCTGGTTACATAATTCTAAGTTGGAATCCATTTTTCCTTAGAAGTATGACTTGTCTTCTAATTTCTGTATTACTGAAAAGTCTAAGGAAATCCTTACTTACAAAAGAACATAACTGTGTACCTTTTTTGTTTGTTTGTTTGTTTTTTGAGACGAGTCTCACTCAGTCGCCCAGGCTGGAGTGCAGGAGCGCGATCTCAGCTCATTGCAACCTCTGCTGCCTGGGTTCAAGCAATTCTCCTGCCTCAGCATCCCGAGTAGCTGGGATTACACGCGCCTGCCACTGCACCCAGCTAACACAACTGTATACTTTTTGTATGACCCTATTTTTATTATTAATTCTGGAAGCTTTGAGGATCTTCTTTCTATGATGTTTTGAAAATGCAAGTGACAGGCCAGGCACGGTGGCTCACGCCTGTAATCCCAGCACTTTGGGAGGCCAAGGCAGGTAGATGACCTGAGGTCAGGACTTTGAGACCAGCCTGGCCAACATGGCGAAGCCGCGTTTCTACTAAAACTACAAAAATTAGCCAGACGCAGTGGCAGGCACCTGTAATCCCCGCTACTCAGGAGGCTGAGGCAGGAGAATCGCTTGCACCTGGGAAGAGGTGGTTGCAGTGAGCCAAGAGCACGCCATTGGACCCCAGCCTGAATGAAAAAAGCAAAACTCCATCTCAAAAAAAAAAAAAAACAGAAAAAGAAAATGCAGTAGGCATTTTGCCATGCTTTGATGTGCATTTTAACTCGTGTGGAACAGAGAGCCCTTTCAATTTAGAAACTGTTGCCTTCAGTTCTGGAATTTTTTTTGCTTTATTTCTCTTGCATTACTCATATCTTCTACCTCTAGACACTCGTACCCCACTGTGCTCCACCCCATCCATCTTTGTTCTTTCTTTTTTTTTTTTTTTTTTTTTAGGCGGAGTCTCGGCTCTGTCGCCAGGCTGGAGTGCAGTGGCCAGATCTCAGCTCACTGCAAGCTCCATGCAGGTTCACGCCCTTCTCACCGCGCAAACCTCAATGTGGGACTACAGGCGCCCGCCACCTCGCCCGGCTAGTTTTTTGTATTTTTTAGTAGAGACGGGGTTTCACCGTGTTCGCCAGGATGGTCTCGATCTCCTGACCTCGTGATCCGCCCGTCTCGGCCTCCCAAAGTGCTGGGATTACAGGCTTGAGCCACCGCGCCCGGCCTGTTCTTTCTTTCTTAAATTCCTGTTACTTTTGTATATTGGAATATCCAAGTAAGTCTAATTCTCTCATCTTTTCTTTCACACTTATCTTTCTTTTTTCCCCCACTGTCTGCAAATTTCCTCAACTGTATTTTCCAGACTTTTCATTGCCCTTTGATCAATGTTGCCTTCTAAACAATAGTATGCTAGGCCGGGAGCAGTGGCTCATGCCTGTAATCCCAGCACTCTGGGAGGCTGAGGTGGGTGGATCAACTGAGGTCGGGAGTTCAAGACCAGCCTGACCAACATGGAGAAACTCCACCACTACTAAAGATATGAAAATTAGTCGGGCATGGTGGCCCATGCCTGTAATCCCAGCAACTCGGGAGGCTGAGGCAGGAGAATTGCTTGAACCCAGGAGGCTGAGGTTGTGGTGACTCGAGATTGTGCCATTGTACTCCAGTCTGGGCAACAAAAGTGAGACTCTGTCTCAAAAAAAACCCAAAAAACAAAAAACAATGATGTGCTAATAAATTTCTTTCTTTCTTTTTTTTTTTTTTTTTTTGAGGCAGAGTCTCCCTCTGTCTCCCAGGCTGGAGTGCCGTGGCGCAATCTCGGCTCACTGCAAGCTCCGCCTCCCGAGTTCATGCCATTCTTCTGCCTCAGCCTCCAGAGTAGCTGGGACTACAGGCGCCTGCCACCTCGCCCAGCTAATTTTTTGTATTTTTAGTAGAGACGGGGTTTCACTGTGTTAGCCAGGATGGCCTCGATCTCCTGACCTCATGATCCGCCCACCTCAGCCTCCCAAAGTGCTGGGATTACAAGCGTGAGCCACCTCGCCCGGCCAATGTGCTAGTACATTTTTAACAACCAACTCTCAGAAGCAGGGGGAAGAAAGCCTTGATTTGTAGTGTTTGCCCATTTTGATAGTGCAAATATTTCCATCATGGCTGCTTTCAAGCTACTAACATTATATCACTGAAGGTGGAGTCAGGAAGAGATGCACAGTAGCATATTAGCATTCCCACCATATAGATAGAATACGCGTAAATAATCTCAAGTGCATAGATAACAATACAATGTAGAAAAATAATTTGGAGCTGCACCCAGTGGCTCAAGTTTGTAATCCCAGCACTTTGGGAGGCCGAGGTGGGCGGATCACCTGAGGTCAGGAGTTTGAGATGAGCCTGGCCAACATGGTGAAACCCTGTCTCTACTCAAAATACAAAAATTAGCCAACCACGGTGGCGGGTGCCTGTAATCCCAGCTACTCGGGAGGCTGAGGCAGGAGAATTGCTTGAACCCGGGAGGTGGAGGTTGCAGGGAGCCAAGATCATGCCATTGCCCTCCAGTCTAGACAACAACAGTGAAGCTCCGTCTCCAATAATAATAATAATAATTTGGAAGTAATGAGTTTTGATTATTTATTTTGGTTTTTAATATAATTGATTTAATTGTAACTACATAATAATTTAACAGTGACAGTGTTTTAACAACTGGCTTTTAAAATTTTATAAAAATTCAACAGTTGATTCTGTATGTGATAATTTGTCTGGTTACATAATTCTAGGTTGGACTCCATTTTTCCTTAGAACTATGACTTGTCTTCTCATTTCTGTGTTATTGCTGAGAAGTCTAAGGAAATCCTTCCTTACAAAAGAACATAACTGTATACCTTTTTTGTTTGTTTGTTTGTTTTTTGAGACGAGTCTCACTCAATCGCCCAGTCATACCAGGCTGGTATGAGCCAGCTCTTGTAAACTATTGCTTCAAAATAATCATGGTCGGCCAGGTGTGGCGGCTCACGCTTGTAATCCCAGCACTTGGGGAGGCCGAGGCGGGCAGATCATGAGGTCAGGAGATCGAGACCATCTTGGCTAACACGGTGAAACCCCGTCTCTACTAAAAATACAAAAAATTAGCCTGACGTGGTGGCGGGCACCTGTAGTCCCAGCTACTTGGGAGGCTGAGGCAGGAGAATGGCGTGAACCTGGGAGGTGGAGCTTGCAGTGAGCCGAGATTGCGCCACTGCACTCCAGCCTGGGTGACAGAGCAAGACTCCGTCTCAAAAAAAAAAAAAAAAAAAAAAGTAAATCAGATAATCTTCCAAACGCAGTTCTGATCTTGTCACTCCCTTGAGTAAAGCGTTCTATTGCTTCTCTGCTTACTGAAACCCTCAAGGCTCAATTCACATTCCACCTTTCTTATTAGTTCATCAAACAAATATTGATTAGGTATCTGCTATGGGCAAGGTCTTAAGCAAGCTGCTGAGGATACAAGGATGAGTAATATACATTTCTTTTCTTTTTTTCTTTTTTTTTTTTTTTTTGAGATGGAGTCTCACTCTGTCACCCAGGCTGCAGTGCAATGGCCTGGTCTTGGCTCACTGCAACTTCTGCCTCCCAGGTTCAAGCAGGTCTCCTGCCTCAGTCCCCTGAGTAGCTGGGATCACAGGCATGTGCCACCACGCCCGGCTAATTTTTGTGTTTTTAGTGGAGACGGAGTTACACCATGTTGGCCAGGCTGGTCTTGAACTCCTCACCATGTGATCCGCCCGCCTTGGTCTCCCAAAGTGCTGGGATTATAGGCGTGGTCCACCACGCCTGGCCATTTCTTTTCTTTAAGGCACTCCATGGTGTAGTAGGAGAAACTTAACTATGTATTACTCAATGTGATAAGAACATGAAAAAGATATGCACAACCTATTATAGGAATGCCTTGCAAATGACTAATTCTGCCTGGAGGAATCTGCCGTGGAAAAACCTAGCATGTCTTCCCTTGTCTTTTAGGTCTTATAGTGGGTTGGGGTTTTTATTTTATTTCATTTTATTTTGAGACGGAGTTTTGCTCTTGTTGCCCAGCCTGGAGTGCAATGGTGCGATATCGGCTCACTGCAATGTCTGCCTCCTTGGTTCAAGTGATTCTCCTGCCTCAACCTCCCAAGTAGCTGGGATTACAGCATGCGCTACCATGCCCAGCTAATTTTGTATTTTTAGTAGAGACGGGGTTTTTCCATGTTGGTCAGCCTGGTCTCGAACTCCCAACCTCAGGTGATCTGCCTGCCTGGGCCTCCCAAAGTGCTGGGATTATAGGCATGAGCCACCATACCCAGCTGGGGTTTTTATTTTATTAAGCATTATATACTTTTCTCAATACAAGTCATAAAGGTAAAGTATAGTGTTCATTTCAAAGACTGCTAGTCAATGTTGTTTTTTTTTTTTTTTGAGACGTAGTCTCGCTCTGTCACCCAGGCTGGAGTGCAGTGGCCGGATCTCAGCTCACTGCAAGCTCCTCCTCCCGGTTTTACGCCATTCTTCTGCCTCAGCCTCCCGAGTAGCTGGGACTACAGGCGCCCACCACCTCGCCCAGCTAGGTTTTTGTATTTTTTTAGTAGAGACGAGGTTTCACCATGTTAGCCAGGATGGTCTCGATCTCCTGACCTCGTGATCCGCCCGTCTCGGCCTCCCAAAGTGTTGGGATTACAGGCTTGAGCCACCGCGCCTGGCCAATTTGTTTTTAATCTACAAGATATGTCCTCAGAAAACTGCTAGTTTATACAGTTAAGTGCCAACTTTTTTTTTTTTTTTTAAACGGAATCTTGCCCCATCACCAGGCTGGAGTGCAGTGGTGGGATCTTGGCTCACTGCAACCTCTGCCTGCTAGGTTCAAATGATCCTCCTGCCTCAGCCTCCTGAGTAGCTGGGACTACAGGCGTGCACCACCACGCCCAGCTAATTTTTGTATTTTTAGTAGAGATGGGGTTTCACCATGTTGGCCAGGATGGTCTCGAACTTCTGACCTCAAGTGATCCATCTGCCTCGGCCTCCTAAATTTATGGGACTACAGGCGTGAGACACCGTTCCTGGCCCTGAAGTGATTTTTCTAAGGCTATGTAGATGGTGGCTGAGCTATGATCAGAGAACCTAGGTATCTGGGCTCCCACTGCAGTGTCTTCTCTAAATTTTTCAAACATTTACCTAGGAGCAAGTTCTAAAGTTCACCAAACAGTATCTGAAACAACTTTTTGTCAGTATGCGAATTCCTCTGTCAATTAGTTGACAAACATTTATTGAATGCCTATTCTACAATGCGCTCTGGAGATGCACAGATGAATTAGATGCATTTCCAACCTTCATTAGCTAATGGAAGAGACAAGCACATACATTACAGGTAATTCATTCTATCTGGGAAGATTGAGAGGATATTTTCATGTCAGAGATAACATCTGAGTTAAAGCAATGAATAAGTAGAACTTTGATGAGGAAATGAAAGTATTCTGGGCTTATTAAGAAAGTGTAGGCCGGGCGCGGTGGCTCAAGCCTGTAATCCCAGCACTTTGGGAGGCCGAGGCGGGTGGATCACGAGGTCAGGAGACCGAGACCATCCTGGCTAACATGGTGAACCCCGTCTCTACTAAAAATACAAAAAACTAGCCGGGCGTGGTGGCGGGTGCCTGTAGTCCCAGCTACTCGGAGGCTGAGGCAGGAGAATGGCGTGAACCTGGGAGGCGGAGCTTGCAGTGAGCCGAGATCGCGCCACTGCACTCCAGCCTGGGTGACACAGCGCGAGACTCCGTCTCAAAAAAAAAAAAAAAAAGAAAATGTAGAAAATGTTCATGGAATAATGCTGAAACTAGTATGACTGAAGAGCAGTGTGGCCAGGAATGGAAGGAGTTAAGAAGGTAGGAAGCAGTCATTTTGCAATGCCTTTATCTGAGAAATTAGGGATATTTATTTACTTGCAGAATGCTCCATCTTAGTGTTCTTTGAAGGAGGAGTCAGTCGCTTAGGCTCTTGAAAAGGTCTTTAAGACTCAGATTTCCAAACTATTTATTACAAGTCATACTTCTCTGAAAAACTCTTGATGTAACAGAGTTACAGAATATAACAAGTTCCCCAATTCTGTTTGGGAGTTTTATGGTGAACTCAATGTCTATTCATGACGTATTCTGTTCTTTCTTCTTCCACTAAGACACATTAGTAAAATTTAAAGATTTATAAGAAATGAAAAGTAGCTTCTAATGAGGAAAAGGGAACTGTGCTTTTTTTTTTTTCTCTTGGTCTCACTCTGTCACCCAGGCTGGAACACAGTAGTACAGTCATGGCTCACTGTAGCCTCAAACTCCTGGGCTCATATGATTTTCTTATCTTTTTTTTCCCCTGAGATGGAGTGTTACTTTGTTGCTCAAGCTGGAGTGCAGTGGGGCAATCTCAGCTCACTGCAACTTCCGCCTCCTGGTTCAGGTGATTCTCCTGCCTCAGCCTCCCAAGTAGTTGGGATTACAGGTATGCGCCACCATGCCCAGCTAGTTTTTGTATTTTTAGTAGGGACAGGGTTTCACCATGTTGAAGGCTGGTCTCGAACTCCCGACCTCAGGTGATCCACCCATCTCAGCCTCCCAAAGTACTAGGATTACAGGTATGAGCCATGGCACCTGGCCCCTCATCTCCTCTTTCAACAACATTTGTTGGGAAGGGCAATGAGCAGTGCCCCCTTTCCTTTATTTATTTTTTGTTTTAATTTTAATTTAATTTAATTTTTTTTTTTTTTTTTTTTTTTTTTTTTTTTTTGAGACGGAGTCTCGCTGTGCTCCCAGGCTGGAGTGCAGTGGCGTGATCTCGGCTCACTGCAAGCTCCGCCTCCTGGGTTCACGCCATTCTCCCGCCTCAGCCTCCCAAGTAGCTGAGACTACAGGCGCCCGCCACCACGCCCGGCTAGTTTTTTGTATTTTTAGTAGAGACGGGGTTTCACCATGTTAGCCAGGATAGTCTCGATCTCCTGACCTCGTGATCCACCCGCCTCGGCCTCCCAAAGTGCTGGGATTACAGGCTTGAGCCACCGCGCCCGGCCTTTTTTTTTTTTTGAGACTGAGTCTCGCTCTGTCGCCCAGGCTGGAGTGCTGTGGCCGGATCTCAGTGCAATGTTGTGATCTTGGCTCACTGCAACCTCCGCCTCCTGGGTTCAAGCGATTCTCCTGCCTCAGCCTCCCCAGTAGCTGGGATTACAGGCATGCGCCATCACGCCTGGCTAATTTTGTACTTTTAGTAGAGACGGGGTTTCTCCATGTTGGTCAGGCTGGTCTTGAACTCCTGACCTGTGGTGATATGCCTGCCTGGGCCTCCCAAAATGCTGGGATTACAGGCGTGAGCCACCGCACCCGACCAGAATGATCTTTTTCATCTGCATTTCATTACCATGAAACAAAGTAATCTTCATTAATCTTATCATAGGTTTTTATTTTTTATTTTATTGAATTAATTTTTTTATTTTTTGAGACGGAGTCTCACTCTCTCACCAAGGCTGGAGTGCAGTGACACTGTGTCGCAATCTCAGCTCACTGCAACCTCCGCCTCCCAGGTTCAAGCGATTCCTCTGCCTTAGCCTCCAGAGTAGCTAGGATTACAGGTGCCTGCCACCACGCCCGGCTAATTTTTTGTATTTTAATAGAGACGGGGTTTCACCGTATTAGCCAGGATTTTCTTGATCTCCTGACCTTGTGATCTGCCCACCTTGACCTCGGCCTCCCAAAGTGCTGGGATTACAGGCGAGAGCCACCGCACTCGGCCAGGTTTTGTTTTTTTTTTTTTTTGAGACAGAGTCTCACTCTGTCATCCAGGCTGGAGTGCAGTGGCGCGATCTCGGCTCAGGCTCATTGCAAGCTCCACCTCCTGGATTCACACCATTCTCCTGCCTCAGCCTCTCGAGTAGCTGGGACTACAGGCGTCCGCCACCAAGCCTGGCTAATTTTTTGTATTTTTAGTAGAGATGGGGGTTTCCCCATGTTGACCAGGATGGTCTCGATCTCATGACCTCGTGATCCGCCCGCCTTGGCCTCTCAAAGTGCTGAGATTACAGGTGTGAGTCCCCGTGCCCGGCCCAGGTTTGTTTTTAATGCCATCAAATTTTGAAATGAGTATATCCCAGAATACACTATTGGTGCTATTTTAGCTGGTTATTTTTCATTATCAGACTTCGGAAGACAGCAGAGTATACTGTAGTGGTTTTCAAAAAAATTCTTTTTATCAAGTAGAACCATTATCTTCAAACAAATTATAAAACAGGCACAAGTAGAAAATTTCAGATGAAAGCAAATAGGAATGCAGAGCCCACCATATTGCAGCTTCCTCTTCTTCCTGAGGGTAGCTTCCTGAAACTCTGGGGTTCCAGAAAGACAGCTTGGATAGTTTAGTCATACTGGAAAACGAGGGGTTTTGAGTCCCCTATAGCTGGGTTTAAACTCCAGCTCTCTCCTTTGTGAGATGGTGTAATGGTGGGGGAGTTACTTAGTATCTTTGAGATTCAGTGAGAAGTATTTGAGGGGGTTGACTAATACTAATAGTAACTAACATTACTGTTTATGATTGTTGTATGGACAGGTTCCTCAATAAATGGCAACTTACTTCACATTTGTTTAAAGTTAAATGTAAAACAACTTGTCCCACAGTCTGAAAAACAACCGTAATAGTTTTTTTCCAGACATAGGCCTCCCAAAATTCAGGTTTAGATATTTCCACTTTGGCACAGGTGGTTTTTTTTCTCCCCCAGGTTATTAGTGTCAAGTTTCTTCTTGTCCCAGGAGTTCTAACTATGGCTTACTAACATCCTTATTATATCTCGTTAACTCTAGATAAACACACATACACAAATCAGTGGTTTATTATGAAAACCCTATAATATACAGTGAATGTTCCATAGTTCTCATGCTTTTCTTTCCTATACAAAGAAAACAAAAATGAGTAAACTTTTGGTTTTAAGAGTTGAACAGGACTGTTGAAACTGTTCCTTCAAACTATCTTTTATTAGGCAGGTCATTACTATTTTTATCTTAGAGACCATTTTTTTTTTTTTTTACTTATTATTATTATTATTATTTTTGAGATGGAGTCTTGCTGTATTTCCCAGGCTGGAGTACAGTGGCACGACCTCGGCTCACTGCAACTGCTGCCTCCTGGGATCAAAAGATTCTCCTGCCTCAGCCTCCTAAGTAGCTGTGATTACAGGCATGCACCACCATGCCCGGCTGATTTTTGTATTTTTACTAGAGATGGGGTTTCACCATGTTGGCCAGGCTAGTCTCAAACTCAGGACCTTAGATGATCCACCTGACTCGGCCTCCCAAAGTGCTGGGATTCCAGGCGTGAGCCAACACACCTGGCCTTCTACTTATTTTTATTTCTTTTTCTTTTTTTCCTATTCAGATAATCAATCACCAGTTGACATTCTTTCTTTGAAAAAATCAAATTTGATTCTATTTCATTAAGAACTTATCAACTAATATAACGTGTCAGTTTCCTCAACAAGACAAATTTTTTTTCCTGATACAGCGTTTGTTGACTTTTTTTTTTTTTTTTTTTAAAGACAGAGTCTCACTCTGTCGTCTAGGCTGAAGTGCAGTGGCATGATCTTGGTTCACTGCAACCTCCGCCTTTCGGGCTTAAGCGATTCTCCTGCCTCAGCCTCCTGAGTAGCCAGGACTACAGGTGCTTGCCACCACACCCAGCAATTCTCATGCCTCAGCCTCCTGAGTAGCTGGGGTTACAGGCACCCACCACCATGCCCAGCTAATTTTTGTATTTTTAGTAGAGACAGGGTTTCATCATATTGGCCATTCTGGTCTCGAACTCCTGTCTTTGTGATCTGCCCACCTTGGCCTCCCAAAGTGCTGAGATTACAGGTGAGAACCACTGCGCCTGGCCTTGTTGACTTATTTTAATAGTCTCAGCCCTAAATTTTAAGGAAATGAGGATGAGTGGAGAATAGAAGGACACTGTACAAGTAAAAGGGAAGCTTGATACTTTCATTATTTTAAGTCAAGTGCATTCATACTGATGATTATTCATTCCAGCACATCAGAGGCAATATTTACTGATTTTTTTTTTTTTTTTTTTGAGACGGAGTTTTGCTCTGTCACCAGGCTGGAGTGCAGTGGCATGATCTCGGCTCACTGTGACCTCTGCCTCCTGGGTTCAAATGGTTTCCTTGCCTCAGCCTCCCCAGTAGCTGGGATTATAGGCGCGCACCACCATGCCCAGCTAATTTTTTGTATTTTAGTAGAGACGGGGTTTCACTGTATTGGCCAGGATGGTCTCAATCTCCTTACCTTGTGATCCGCCTTAGCCTCCCAAAGTGCTGGGATTACGGGCGTGAGCCACTGCACCCGGCCTACTGATCTTTCTTGACTTAGAAATGACATATGAGCCAAGATTGCACCACTGCACTCTAGCCTGGCAACAGAGCGAGACTCCGTCTCAAAACAACAACAACAACAACAAAAACAAAACTCTTTATTTTTCTGGCGTGATAATAAAGTATGAGGGCTCCAGAGACACTGCCTGGGTTAAAATCCCAGTTTGTGCAAGTTTCTTAACAAGTCTTGCGGTTATTTCCTCATCTATGAAATAGATATATTAATAAGTGTCTACCTCAGAGGATTGGCGTGAGAATTGCATGAGTTAAGCTTGTAAAAACTTAAAATACTGCCTGGCACATAGTAAGCACTCAGTCATTATTATCCAAATTTATATTTGTGCACTTGTGTCCAACCTTATTCATCAAGACTCACTGGATGAATCCCAATTCTATGCCAGGCACAGCGATAGACACCTCAGCTACCAAAGCATCCATCATCCGTGCCCTAAGAGCTTAACAGTAAAGTAGAAAGAAAAAGACTTACTGCTATAACACAAAGTTTCTTAACTTGAACAGGGTTCAGGAAGTCTGAGAACTTGAATGAGAAAAAAAATACATATTTATTTGCACTAACCTCTAGCTAGAATTTAGCATCTCCTTCAACTACTAATAGGTGACAAATCATAGTAGTGTTAGAAGTGCCTGTGGCTTTGTTACCAAGAGAAATGACTGATATTTCTCTTGGGAGGCGAAGGTTGCAGTGAGACGAGATCGCGCCCTTGCACTCCAGCCTAGGTGACAGAGTGAGACTCCGTTTCCAAAAAAAAAAAAAAGAGTACAGAGAATAGTGTAATAAACAAAAGGGGATTCTGAACTTTTTGTCTGAATATAAAATATAGCTTGTCCTTACCAACAGGCATTCCTTATTTCAGGTGAGAAGCTATACCTAATTTCGGATGTGTTCTTGAAATGCCAAATACTATATACATCATTTGTAGAGGTCACTTTCTTTTTTTTTTTGAGATGGAGTCTGGCTCTGTCGCCCAGGCTGGAGTGCAGTGGCCGGATCTCAGCTCACTGCAAGCTCCGCCTCCCGGGTTTACGCCATTCTCCTGGCTCAGCCTCCGGAGTAGCTGGGACTACAGGCGCCCGCCACCTCGCCTGGCTAGTTTTTTTGTATTTTTTTTTTTTGAGACGGAGTCTCGCTGTGTCACTCAGGCTGGAGTGCAGTGGCCGGATCTCAGCTCACTGCAAGCTCCGCCTCCCGGGTTCACGCCATTCTCCTGCCTCAGCCTCCCGAGTAGCTGGGACTACAGGCGCCCGCCACCTCGCCCGGCTAGTTTTTTGTATTTTTTAGTAGAGACGGGGTTTCACCGTGTTAGCCAGGATGGTCTCGATCTCCTGACGTTGTGATCCGCCCGTCTTGGCCTCCCAAAGTGCTGGGATTACAGGCTTGAGCCACCTCGCCCGGCCAAGGTCACTTTCTTAAGTAACAAAGGCTTTGATAAAACCTGTACTTTAAATATTTCATCATTACAAAGACAACTAGTTTTGTAAACAACTTGACTAACCATTCCAAAGACACTTATTTTGTGAACAGTGTTTTGCAGTTAACTATAGAGAACCCAAGTAGACATCTGAAAAATGCTGTTGAGCAAATGTTTATAGATTGGGATTTTTTTTTTTTTTTTTTTTTTTGAGACGGAGTCTCACTGTGTCGCCCAGGCTGGAGTGCAGTGGCCGGATCTCAGCTCATTGCAAGCTCCGCCTCCCGGGTTTTTATGCCATTCTCCTGCCTCAGCCTCCCGAGTAGCTGGGACTACAGGCGCCCACCACCTCGCCCGGCTAGTTTTTTGTATTTTTTAGTAGAGACGGGGTTTCACCATGTTAGCCAGGATGGTCTCGAACTCCTGACCTCGTGATCCGCCCATCTCGGCCTCCCAAAGTGCTAGGATTACAGGCTTGAGCCACCGCGCCCGGCCTATAGATTGGGATTTTTGAAATTTTAATTTAATTTCAAAAACAATAGGATGTAAATTGGAAGAACATCCTTAGAGATCATCTTTTCCAACCTGAAATTCAAATCTTTAAGAATATTAGCTCAACTCCAAACCAATCTGTGCCAGAAGACTGAAATGGGCCTATGCGTCTATCATTTAAAGAAAGACCTGACCGGGCGCGGTAGCTCACGCCTGTAATCCCAGCACTTTGGGAGGCCGAGGCGGGCGGATCACGAGGTCAGGAAATCGAGACCAGCCTGGCCAATATGGTGAAACCCCGCCTCTACTAAAAACACAAAAAATTAGCCCGGCGTGGTGGCGGGCGCCTGTAATTCCAGCTACTCGGGAGGCCGAGGCAGGAGAATCGCTTGAACCCGGGAGGCGCAGGTTGTAGTGAGCCAAAATCGCGCCACTGCACTCCAGCCTGGGCGACAGTGCGAGGCTCCGTCTCAAAAAAAAAAAAAAAAAAAAAAAAAAAAGCAAGATCTGCAAAACACCGGATTCCTTCTCAGCTTTCTGACCTGAAAAGGTATAGATCCTCAAGAAGGGAAGAGTGTATGTACGTACTTTTCAGCCAGTTTACCGCTCTGACCGCTCTTACGGTGTCTGGGGGCAAAAAACTAAGGATCTAGACTTTGCTCCCATCACGAGATCTTCCCCTCAGGATCTCGGTAGTGACCCTGAAGCCTCATGGCATCTACAGAAAATAGTTTTCCTTGTCTATAGAGCATCCCTACGGCGATGTAAGTCACTCCTTTTGGTGGAGCTCAGTCGCCTCCGACAGCAGCAGCCGCAACCCCTAGGCTGTGCAGGGTGGGATTCGGCCATGGATGGCTTGGGGCACATGGTGTCGAGGGGACAGGGGACGCGATCCCCGCCCCAGGAGCCCCTCAACTGAGAAGCGACCCCGACCAGGGTCACACCAACCCCCCAGGCAGGTCCCTTCTTGGGAAGTTAGAGACTCGCTGATATGTAAAAGATCTCAGTTCATTTAACAGGCTCCTCGCTACCAGTTTCTTGGAGGCCTGCTTCTCTTCAGGGGTCCTCTAACCCCCTGGGAGCGGTGACTGACGACGCTCAGAAGGCGAGAAACGGCTCCCTAAACCGCTCGCTGGGTCCCTCTCTCCCCACAATGCACCGGGCCAGCAGGAAGGCCGCTCCGACCCCTAATTTTCCCGCGAATTCAGTTCAAAGAGGCGGCCGGGCCCGCGATCGGCAGCGCGCACGGGCCAACCAAGCCGCGCCTCCGCGAGAAGCACCTCCGCGTGACTGACGGGGGAATCCGCGGGCCAACGGGCTGGGCGGCCCAGCGGCGCGCGCTCCCGCCGGCCAATCAGAGCGCCGGGCGGGGGAAGTGGGCGGAGCGAGGCCAGGGTAGGGTGAGCGGCCTCCCGAGCGGAGCGGGGCTCTGAGGAGACACTTTTTTTTTCCTCCCTCCTTCCCTCCTCTCCTCCTCCCTTCCCTTCCCCTCTCCTCCCCTCTCTCCTCCTTCCCCCCTCGGTCCGCCGGAGCCTGCTGGGGCGAGCGGTTGGTATTGCAGGCGCTTACTCTCCGGGGCCGCCCGGCGGGTAGCTGGCGGGGGGAGGAGGCAGGAACCGCGATGGCGCCTCAGAAGCACGGCGGTGGGGGAGGGGGCGGCTCGGGGCCCAGCGCGGGGTCCGGGGGAGGCGGCTTCGGGGGTTCGGCGGCGGTGGCGGCGGCGACGGCTTCGGGCGGCAAATCCGGTGGCGGGGGCTGTGGAGGCGGCGGCAGTTACTCGGCCTCCTCCTCCTCCTCCGCGGCGGCAGCGGCGGGGGCCGCGGTGTTACCGGTGAAGAAGCCGAAAATGGAGCATGTCCAGGCTGACCACGAGCTTTTCCTCCAGGCCTTTGAGAGTGAGTGTGTGCGAGGCTTTGAGGGCAGGAAGACCCACTCTGCCAACACCGGGGATGGGACACGCTGCTGGGCCCCCGTCCTCCTCGGGAGTCCACTTGTGTGTGAGTGGAGGGAGGAATTGAGGGGATGTCCCCCTTTCGGGGATTACGTCTCCAGGGGATCCGGAGTCTAGGGCCTTGGGAGAGCTGGAAAAGAGGGTCCGAGTAGGTTTTTGACTCCCCCAAGATTGACGCAAGAGGCTCGGGACGGGCCCCACGTTCAGAGCAGGCGGCTTTTAGATGAGGAGGTAGCAGTTGAACTGAGCCGCAGTCACATCCGTGTGAGATTAGTTCTTGTTTTCTTTCATGCCTTTCGGACTCTAGAAATACAGGGGTTTCGGTTGTAGCTTTTGAGGGGCAAAATGAAGCCTGTGAAGGGATGAGTGCAGTCGAACCGAAGAAATTGTCCTTAGTCTGAAATGCTTTCGCGCTAACTTGGTGCTGCAGGTTCACATGGCACCTTTGGATGCTTAAAACCCTTCAAATCTATCCTCCCATTTTGTGGATATGTAAACTGAGCCAGAGAGGGGTCAAGCATCTTCTCTGGAGACGACCCCGGAATTCTGTTTTTTATACTGGATTTACGGAACATTTTCTTACGTCAGTTTCTGTTTCTAAGGTCTGTCTGGAAGGTGAAACTGACTTATTTGGAAAGGAGAGCAAGGTGTCTGGAAACAAACAATAGAATTTATTAAAAACATCGTGACTGTAAATAATCCTGATTGTTCTTTAAGGAATGTTATATCCTGATTGGTTTCCTTTTTTGCTTTTGTGTGTTATAATTTGGGTGATCTTTAATAGCTGAATAATCTTACAGAAACTTGAATAAACTTGGCTCTACCGCCCAGTGTCCTTATTTACAATTTCACTGTGGCATATGTTAAGGACATGGTATCAGCTGTGCTTGGAAAGATGTATTACATTGTTTAATACCCTTCCTTCTTTCTCTCTCATTAGTGCTTCAGGAAATTCTAATTGGAACTTAATAGAAGGAATTTCAGTTTTTATCAAAACGAATATTGAACCTGCTTCAGAGAGATTCACATTATTCACATATTATATTTCTTAATATACTTTGAAATATCTGGAGAGGCTTTAGTTGGAAATAGGATGGAGAACTGAAGGGGAGTGGTGACAATGATACTTGTTTGTACCCCTTCTAAAGTATCTCATTTCCCTTTAGTTAATTTAAAATAAAACTAACCAATTGAAGATTTAGGTGGAAATTTTAAAAGTTCCTTCTGAATGTTAAAAGAAGATAAATCCTCCAAGAAAGTTTTAACTATTTGAGTTCTGATGAGTCCACCTCAGAGAAGTCAAGTGTCATTAAGAGCTAGATCTGGTCATAAAACAACTTGAAGTTGTTTACTGGAAAGTTTAAATACTCTAATGTAATTATTCACATAGTTATTCCTATTTGGTTTATTTTGATACTGCTGTATAATGACCTAACGTGATACTAATAGGTCATTAATGTAACTGATATGATGGTATATGTATGTATTTTTCATCGATTTAAGTCCTGTATAACAAATTACATTTTAACTAATTTGAAATTTAGCTCATTTTAAGCGTTGGAAAGACTGTTTTGGGAATCTGTCAGTTGTGTAAAAAATACATTGAAGTAATATTTACATTGGACAAAATAGATACAACTTTAAATTATAATTAGGAGGCCGGGCGCGGTGGCTCAAGCCTGTAATCCCAGCACTTTGGGAGGCCGAGACGGGTGGATCACGAGGTCAGGAGATCAAGACCATCCTGGCGAACACGGTGAAACCCCGTCTCTACTAAAAAATACAAAAAACTAGCCGGGCGAGATGGCGGGCGCCTGTAGTCCCAGCTACTCGGGAGGCTGAGGCAGGAGAATGGCGTGAACCCGGGAGGTGGAGCTTGCAGTGAGCTGAGATCCGGCCACTGCACTCCAGCCTGGGCGGCAGAGCGAGACTCCGTCTCAAAAAAAAAAAAAATAAAATAAAATAAAATAAATTATAATTAAGAATATCTATTGAGAATTTTTGCTGCAGTTTGTGTCCGAGATTTATTTCAATATTGACTGACTTGGCCGGGCGCGGTGGCTCACGCCTGTAATCCCAGCACTTTGGGAGCCCGAGGCGGGCGGATCACAAGGTCAGGAGTTCGAGACCACGGTGAAACCCCGTCTCTACTAAAAATACAAAAAAATTAGCCGGGCGCAGTGGCGGGCGCCTGTAGTCCCAGCTACTTGGGAGGCTGAGGCAGGAGAATGGCAGGAACCCGGGAGGCGGAGCTTGCAGTGAGCCGAGATCGCGCCACTGCACTCCAGCCAGGGGAACAGAGCGAGACTCCGTCTCAAAAAAAAAAAAAAAAAAAAAAAAATATTGACTGACTTTTGAGTGCAGTGGATCCTACCTGTAATCCTAGCTACTCTGGAGGCTGAGGCTGGAGGATCGATCTTGAGCCCAGAAGTTCGAGATCAGCCTGGGCAACATATCAAGACCCCTTTTCAAAAAAAGAAAAAAAAATACCTTGACTAACTTTCATCGTACCTGTATTAGGAATGTCTGGATCTGTATTAGGATGTCATCATATCTATTAGGATGTATTAGGAGTCTGTTTTGGCTGACTACAAATTTTTTAAGTGATCATTTAAAAAGTGAAATTTTCATCTTGTTTGGCATCAATCAGTAGTTCTTTTGTTGACTCCAGCTACCTATTGCAGCTGACTTTTGGAAGAAAATCTGTTATAAATAGTTTAAATTAGCTAAGTTAAATGAGTACAACTACTTCTCTTCAGTTCTGCCCAGTAACAATAACTATCTTAGAAAGGCTTAAGAAAAATATTGTAGAGAACCTTCAGTATAAAAAGTGTAGATGAACTTTGTGAATGTATGCCATTGATGTGCATACTAATTTTCTTGATGTAAATAGTTAGTGTGATATAAATATTTAGTGTGCCGGGCGCGGTGGCTCACGCCTGTAATCCCAACACTTTGGGAGGCCGAGGCGGGCGGATCACGAGGTCAGGAGATCGAGACCATCCTGGCTAACACGGTGAAACCCCGCCTCTACTAAAAACACAAAAAATTAGCCGGGCGTAGTGGTGCGCGCCTGTAGTCCCAGCTACTTGGAGGCTGAGGCAGGAGAATGACGTGAACCCGGAAGGTGGAGCTTGCAGTGAGCCGAGATCGTGCCACTGCACTCCAGCCTGGGCGACAAAGGGAGACTCCGTCTCAAAGTCTCAAAAAATAAATAAATAAATAAATAGTGCATGATTTCCATAGCAGATGATTAGTTTATATTGATTATAACATGGTCTAGGTTGATATTTTTCTGATAGGTAAGTTTATATCATGTTTGGATTTTGTTTTCTTTTACCTAGAGCCAACACAGATCTATAGATTTCTTCGAACTCGGAATCTCATAGCAGTAAGTAGTCAACAAAATTCATCAATATTATTTCTCTCTTATAACTGCATCTGTATTCAATTTTAACATTTTTAAAACTCTTTTTGTAGCCAATATTTTTGCACAGAACTCTTACTTACATGTCTCATCGAAACTCCAGAACAAACATCAAAAGGTACATTTTATGAATCTTATTTCAAGCTGATCAAAGCATGTTTTATTTTAAAGTATTTCTCAAAATTAAAAAAAAGAACAAAAATAAAGTACTGTAACTAAAGATTTAACATGAAAACTGAAGTAAGAGAGTGACTGGTTGAATTGGTTGCACAGTGGTTTTCAATAGTTTCATCTTTGTAAGTCTCAGGTTATTATTAGTTTGTTGTTTTTTTTTTCTAATAGAAATGAGGCTGGGTATGGTGGCTCACGCCTGTAATCACAGCACTTCGGGAGGCCAAGTCGGGCGGATCACTTGAGGCCAGGAGTTCGAGACCAGTTTGGCCAACATGGCAAAACCCCATCTCTACTAAAACAAAAATTAGCCTAGCCGGGTGTGGTGGTGTGTGCCTGTAATCTCAGTTACTGGGGAGGCTGAGGCAGGAGAATTGCTTGAGCCTGGGAGGCGGAGGTTGCAGTGAGCCGAGATGGTGCCATTGTGTTTTTGGTTTTTTATTTTGAGAGAGAAGTCTCACTCTTTTCCCCCAGGCTGGAGTGCAGTGGTGCAATCCCGGCTCACTGCAACCTCCGCCTCCTGGGTTCAAAAGATTCTCCTGCCTCAGCTTCCCAAGTAGCTGGGATTACAGGTGCCTCCCACCACAACCAGCTAATTTTTGTATTTTTAGTAGAGATGGGGGTTTCCCCATGTTGGCCAGGCTGGTCTCGAACTCCTGACCTCAGGTGATCTGCCTGCCTCGGCCTCCCAAAGTGCTGGGATTACAGGCATGAGCCACTGCTCCTGGCCTTTTTTTTTTTTTTTGGAAACGGAGTCTCTCTCTGTCTCCCAGGCTAAAGTGCAGTGGCGCAATCTCGGCTCACTGCAACCTCCGCCTCCCAGATTCAAGAGATTCTCATGCCTCAGACTCCCGAGTAGCTGGGACTACAGGCGCACACCACCATGCTCGGCTAATTTTTTGTGTTTCTAGTAGAGACGGGGTTTCTCTGTGTTAGCCAGGATGGTCTCGATCTCCTGATCTCGTGATCCACCCTCCTCGGCCTCCCAAAGTGCTGGGATTACAGGAGTGAGCCACCATGCCCAGCCTGGCCTTCTTTTTTTTGTGATGGAGTTTCGCTCTTGTTGCCCAGGCTGGAGTGCAGTGGTGCTATCTTGGCTCACTGCAACCTCCGCTTCCCGGATTCAGGCAATTCTCCTGCCTCAGCCTCCTGAGTAGCTGGAATTATAGGCTCCCGCCACCACTCCCAGCTAATTTTTTGTATTTTTAGTAGAGATGGGGTTTTACTATGTTGGCCAAGCTGGTCTCAAACTCCTAACCTCATGAGCTGCCCGCCTCGGCCTCCCAAAGTGCTGAGATGACAGGCGTGAGCCACTGTACCTGGCCTCCACTGGTTATTTTCAAGTTTGATAGAAGTTGAGGATTTAAGTATTTGCCAAAGGGCTCAGGGTAACTATATTTGTTACATAAAATTTAAGTTAATTTTTGATTATTATGTGTAATTTGAATTAGCCCCTATAGTGGTAGGTTCAGAAAGTCTCATTTTATATCTTTGGTGGTATTCTTTTCTTTTTTTTTTGGAGTCAGTTTCACTCTTGTTGCCCAGGCTGGAGTGCAATGGCGCAATCTTGCTTCACTGCAGCCTCTGCCTCCTGGGTTCAAGGGATTATCTTGTCTCACCCTCCCAAGTAGCTGAGATTACAGGTGCCCACCACCACGCCTGGCTGATTTTTTGTATTTTTCATTGAGTCGGGGTTTTACCATGTTGGCCAGGCTGGTCTTGAACTCCTGACCTCAGGTGATCCACCCACCTCAGCCTCCCGAAGTGCTGGGATTATAGGCCTGGGCCACAGCGCCCGGCCTTGGTGGTGGTCTTACTGAAAGGGGAAACACTTTTGAAATCAATAGGATGAAGGTTTTTTAAAAACAATGAAGTCGTAATCATTAGATTTTAAAGTGGGGTCTGGAGGTGGGAGACAGCTTATTTTTGCTGTATAACATGTACTACTTAACCGTATGTAATTTTCAATGCAAGTTTTTTGTCCTAGGTGCAAGATTATATTTGAGCGTATCAAGTGAACAAGTTTACGTTTAAAGGCGAGAATTCTATTAAGCATTTGATATTGTTGTTATAGTTTTAGTAAAATCATCAAGTTACCGCGTTAGAGTTTGAAACTAAGCTCTTTGGTGGACTGCTACTGTTTATTACTACTACATTTCTATAGCAAGACATGGTTGAATTTTGTAAATACATCTGCTTGTATTTTGAAGATTGAAGTGTTACAATTATTTGTCTTTTGGCAATCTTTCTGAATAGAGAGAGCGCATGAGGAAGTTTGCATTGCAATTAATAGGTGAAAATTGCTAAGCACCTAAAAAGGAGGTGATGAATTAGGTTACAGAATTAGTTTTGTCCACCCTTTACCTGTCTACTTCGTTATTTGATCTCTGCCAGCATTCAGCATGCTTTTTCTGTAAAGGACCAGTAAACAACAGTAATTATTTTAGGCTTTGCAGCCAGGATGCAAAATTGAGGATACTATGTAGGTACTTAATATAAAAAGAAAGAAAATATTTACAAATTTTTAAAATTTCAGTCCAAAATGTCAATCCGTAAATCTTTTATTGATAAAAATACAACAGTATAAGATAGAACATTTCTTAATACAGGCCTACTAATGAGAAATGTAGAATTTTATTTTTTATTTTTGTGAGGGTAGCGGAGATAACACTTAGCTTAATTGGGGTTCAGAGTTAGTATTTTCTATAATCAAATCAATTGCTAATGTTTATCTATAAAAACCATTCTTACCTTCTGGGCTGCACAAAAACAGGCAATAGGCCAGGTTTGGCCATGGTCCATAGTTTCCCCACCCTTGATTTATTCTATAAAACTAGTAGAATTTGATTAACCTTTTTGTTTCATCAAACCTTTTTTGTTTTGGAGACAGAGTCTTGCTCTGTCACCCAGGCTGGCGTGCCGTGGCGCAATTTCGGCTCACTGCAATCTCTGCCTCCCAAGTTCAAGCAATTCTCCTGCCTGAGCCTCCTGAGTAGCTGGGATTACAGAGGTGTGCCACTACGCCCAGCTAATTTTTGTATTTTTATTAGAGACAGGGTTTCACCATGTTCATCAGGTTGGTCTCGAACTCCTGACCTCATGATCCGCCTGCCTTGGCCTCCCAAAATGCTGGGATTACAGTCGTGAGCCACCGCACCTGGCCATCAAAACATTTTTAATATAGAAGGTCAGTTGAGTTGCTGTCTAAGATGCAACCTGATCTTAATTTAAAAAGTGATTAAATTATTGTAAAATAAGTTTGCATTCATAGATTAAAAAGTACACATTCATTTTATTATTATTATTATTATTATTATTATTTTTGAGACGGAGTTTCGCTCTTGTAGCCCAGGCTGGAGTGCAATGGTGCGATCTTGGCTCACTGCAACCTCCGCCTCCTGGGTTTAAGTGATTCTCCTGCCTCGGCCTCCTGAGTAGCTGGGATTACAGGCATGCACCACCACGCCCAGCTAATTTTGTATTTTAAGGAGATACGGGGTTTCTCCATGTTGGTCAGGCTGGTCTCGAACTCCCGACCTCAGGTGATCTGCCCACCTCGGCCTCCCAAAGTGCTGGGATTACAGGCGTGAACCAGTGCGTCCTGCTAAAAAGTACACATTTAAAATCTAAGTTCCATTTTCCTGTCATGTTTATTAACTTGTCCCATTGCAGGATATGTTTCTGTTGTCTGCATGGGTAGAGATAATTTTAAAAGCTTAGTTAAGTAAAAACTGATTTTCTTAATTATTGCCCTTTAGGTTAAAAAAAAAAGTCTTTGGGGAATTTTTAAGCAGTCTGCCAGCCAAGAAACATTTAAGTCCCACCTAGTTTAGTTCCTACAGAAATGCATAGGAATAGGCTGGGCATGGTGGTTCAGACCTGTAATTTCAGCATTTTGGGAGACTGAGTTGGGAGGATCACTTGTGTAACTTTTAGTACTTAACCATATGTAATTACGAATGCAAGTTTTTTGTCCTAGGTGCAAGATTATATTTATTTGAGCGTATCAAGTAAACAAGTTTACATTTAAAGGTGAGAGTTATAGGCCAGCCCTGGCAACATAGCGAGACCCTATCTCTACAAAAAATTTTAAAAAGTAGTTGGGTGTGGTGACTCATGACTGTAGTCCTGAATACTCAGTAGGCTGAGGCAGGAGGATCACTTGAGCCCAGAAGTTCAAGGGTTGCTATGAATGTGTCAGTGCACTCTAGCCTGGGCAGTAGTGGGAGACTATCTCAAAAAAAAAAAAAAAAGTATGGGAGTCCTTTAATCATCTTGTTAGATGCCTAATCTTATATATATGACTTGTTAGGACTAATTATTAAGAAATTATAACCCAACTCATATACTGTTGTCTTCAACGTAGTTGGTGACTTTGGAAGGTGGCAGGTTTAGCCCAGTGATTGTCGTCTTTTCTCAAAATGTTTTCAGAACTCCTTTTTTACTATTACAGCAACATAATATCCATTGTTGGAATAAACATATCACTCCCTTTAAAGTCATACTCTCAGTCATGATATTAATTCTGGTATATTTATTGAAGTCAGCTTATGCTTTACTCTTTCTAGGAGTATTCAACTTTTATAGGCGAACACTGCCCCAACAAACTAGAAATATAAGTGAGGAAAAGGGCATCATTTATTGAATCCATTTTGCTAGATTTCGTGTAAGCTGTTTCTGAACTCGCCCAAGAAAATTTTCTGAAATTTCTTGAATTTTTAAATATTCTCCTTTTCGATGACCTTTTGATAATTATTTCCTTTGTTAAATCTGACCTACAGTAACTTTACCTTTCTAAAGAACAGAAATACTTGGTGTTGGGGGAGGAGCGGCTTTTGTATAGTTGCTTATGAGGTTGGTTTTGTTTTGTTTTTTCCTAAGGAAGGCTGGGTTGCTTTTGTGATTTATCTGTTTCAAATGGTTGTTACTATTCAATTCTATTCACTTCTTCTGTATACAACTTCATAAAGGTAGAAGAGATGAACCTTAGAACTTACAGTCTTTTTCTGCAGACAGAATTTCTTAATCATTACATAAACATTATTCTGAAAAGTTTTCAGTAATTTCATGGCCCTCCTCAATAGTAACTTTCAGTATTTATACTGAATAGCTCTTTGCAACTAGCTTAAAAGAGTCCTTTATTTTTCTTCTTTTTTCTCTCTTATCTGTGGAGATTGAAAATATATTGCCATCCTTCAGAAAGCACTTCTTACTGTACACTATTGGATGAAACTTTACTATTGAAGTTTTCAGTAACTGTAAAGGTAAAGAGAGAAGCTTTTTTTCCCTTAAGATCTTCGCTATGGAGGCTTTTCTCATTCACTTGAAATATAGATTGTATCAGTTCTGCTCTAATACAATATTTTACTATAATATATTTACATTAATATTTCTCTACTGTTAATTTTTACAGTAGTTGACTACAATAAATGCTCTTTTTTGGCCAGGTGTGGTGGCTCACGCCTTTAATCCCAGCACTTTGGGAGGTGGGGATGGATGGATCACCTGAGGTCAGGAGTTCAAGACCAGCCTAACCAACATGCTGAAACCCTGTCTCTACTAAAAATGCGAAAATTAGCTGGGCGTGGTGGCGCATGCCTGTAATCCCAGCTGAGGCTGAGGCAGGAGAATTGCCTGAACCCGGGAGGTGGAGGTTGTATTGACCTGAGATCACGCCGTTGTACTGCAGCCTGGGCAACAAGTGAAACTCCATCTCAAAAAAAAAAAAAAAAAATAGTTCTTTTTGAGGAATGAGATTATTCGTAATTTTTGGTGTCTGCATTCAAGCATTATAAAGTAATAAATTGATGTGGAATACATTTGACTTTTCAAGTTCTAAATAGGAAGGGACTATATTATAAAGAGAAACATTTTTTTCCAATTAAATTATATATGGGTATAGCTTTTTAGACTCTCTCTGGAACATATCATAGACCACCTTAAGAGCTAAGATGAGGCTTGTTTTACAATCCATTCATTCTTTAATTGCTTTGAGAGATTATACTTAAGTTTCTGTTTTTCGGGAAATAACTTTTTCCTCTTAAATTTGTCAGGTTAAAAGCTAATAATTTTATTATGATTCGATGGATGATCATTCCGTAACTTCAAAAATTTTTCATGATGTCAATAACCGTCTCTTTAATATGACATATCATTGAGCTTTAGGCTTTGCTGATAATCTTTGAGGATACTTTATGAACTTCAAATATATTTTATAGAATATTTCTTTTTTTATGTGATGATGCTAGTCCATATTTGTTGTGTTGCTTAGTATATGTATTAAGTGTTTCAGAATACACGTAATTTATATTTGTTTGGCTCAATTCAACAGATACTTGAATATCTACCACGTATAAGGCACTATGCCAGCACTACATAGCTTTCCTTGAAGGAGAACTGTCACTGCCCTTCAGGAGCGTATAATCTAGTAGGATAAATAAAATATTTACATGAGTTTTACATGTAGGAAACTGAATGAAAACCAAGTGTCAAAATAAGCATAAATCAAGTACCATGGGTAAGGAGAAATCACTGGTTTGGGAATAATTGGGAAAAAAGTTAAATGAAAACAAGTTAGCATTTTAGATGGGGCTTGAAGGCTTGTCTGCTGTATTATACACGGTCTCCATAGTATTCATTGTTATGGCTAATTATCCATAATTTATCTTACTAAAAATAATCAAAATCTGATTTCCATCTTGCCTATTAGAGTGACAATAAAGTATAATTTGTTTCTTTTTCCCAGTTGAGAAGTGATTATTTTGTTTATCTGTTTCTTCCAGGAAAACATTTAAAGTTGATGATATGTTATCAAAAGTAGAGAAAATGAAAGGAGAGCAAGAATCTCATAGGTAAGATAACCTATCAGTTTACATTAAGTGATATGCTTTAGGAAAGAGGAAAAATTACAGTGATCATTTTCCTAGTGATCACCTTGATATAAGGAGTTAGAAGGAATCTTAGAGGTCAGTTTGGTCCAAACACACACACAAGTCAGGAATTAATTTCTGTAGCATTCCTGGCAGAAAATCCTTAAGCTTTGGCTTGAATACCTCCAGTGTAGTTGTATTTATTATTGTTTATCTTTATTACCAGTTTATTCCATTTTGAGTGAAACCTCTGACTTCTGCTGTTGGTCTTAACTCTACCACCTCATTTAAAGAGGGCTACTCATATTTATGTATATGTGCTAGGTACTGTGGCAGGGACTTCACAATATCACATATCTTGTAAGTTACTCTCAAATATGAGAGGGGTTCTCTTTTTTCCATCTTTTTCTTATTTAAATCTGTCAGGCAACATATTCATAACTTTCATTTCATATTTGAAATATGTTTTTCACATAGTTTCAGAAACTTGAACATTTGGACAGAATCTACTTGTTGTACATTATCAAATATATACCTAGAACTAATCCCTAAATGTTCTGACTAGTCTAATATCTGTCTACTCTAGATAGTATGCTTCTATTTAGTTTTTGATACGTAAACTGTTTGTTTTTTGATGTTTTTGATAGAAAATTGAATATTCTAAAGAGAAATAGCAGTTTGGGTGGTGTTTGTTCATTCATTAACTACCAATGGAGAGAATGCAGAACTAAAATTACTAGATTTTTGAAAAAATAGAGTTGGAAAATTTGTCACAATGTATTTTTCTTTTCCTTCTAAAGTTTTAAATTGTAGCTTACCAATTTAGATAGGATACACACTCAGTGATGCATCAGTTATGCATCTTGTTGTTTTCCCATTGTTCTGTTGACTGGTAAAAGACTTCCTTTTGGCCGGGCACGGTGGCTCAAGCCTGTAATCTCAGCACTTTGGGAGGCCGAGACGGGCAGATCACGAGGTCAGGAGATCGAGACCATCCTGGCTAACACGGTGAAACCCCGTCTCTACGAAAAAATAAAAAAAACTAGCCGGGCGAGGTGGCGGGCGCCTGTAGTCCCAGCTACACGGGAGGCTGAGGCAGGAGAATGGCGTAAACCCGGGAGGCGGAGCTTGCAGTGAGCTGAGATCCGGCCACTGCACTCCAGTCTGGGCGACAGAGCGAGACTCCGTCTCAAAAAAAAAAAAAAAAAAACTTCCTTTTTTTCAGTCACTTATATTTTAAGTTTGGCTTTGGAATGAGGTGATTTTTTTACTTGAGTTGTAAAACGTTAGTTTTTATTTTATATCCTACAATCTTGTGGGGTTGAAGTATAATTTATATTTCCATGTCTAGGCAATCCTGACTTGTAGATAAACTGTGATAGTCCATTCTAGAAGCTGAGATCGTGAATTGTTACTTTGTATCTGTTAATGCCCGGGGAGGACCCTATAAGATAGAACTGAGAATATTCCCAGTGCACGCACATTTTTCTTTACTAGCGTTTATATTCCAGATTCTTGTCTGGTCACTCACCCTAGACAGAGCTCTTGGGATCCTCAGGGCCTTTTTTACTTAAAATACAGACTGTAGTAAGATCCTGGTCTGACCTCCCTGCTTCTTCTGACCACATTAAAAGTTTGCCCTATAGTCATTTCAGGGTTCAAGTGAGAAGGAAGCATGACCCAATAACAAGAACACTTGACCCTTTTCTTCATCTTCCTCATCAAGGTTTACCTTCATTACTAAACCCTATTACTATCTCATTGTGACATTGGGTTTGAAAAATATTACAGAGCTTCCCTAAGAGTGTGTAAGAGATACATACTATTCAGTTCTCTCTGAACAGTTGTTTCCCCAGTAATTTTGTTCCTTTTGACATGGTGGGTTCAATAGCAACTAAAAGATTAACATCAGAGGGTTACATAAATTCCTGCTGGTAGTTTTGGAAGAGAACTTTTTCAGTCTTTAGGGTCTAGCTAGGACCAGTGAATTGGCCATTTCAGCTTCTCAAGATTCTTATGAATGTCTCCCAGAGGCACTAAGATGAATTAAGAAAGTGTGTCCTTTTAAGTTTACCGCTAAGACTCTACATTATTAACTTTCTTTAATCTATTTCTTTTTTTTTTTTTTTTGAGATGGAATCGTGCAGTGGTGCTATCTCGGCTCACTGCAACTGCCACCTCTTGGGTTCAAGCAATTCTCCTGCCTCAGCCTCCCAAGTACCTAGGCTTACAGGCGCCTGCCACCACATCCAGCTTTTTTTTTTTTTTTTTTTTTTTTGAGACCAGGTCTCCCTCTCACTGAGGCTGGAGTGCAGTGGTGCAATCTTGGCTCTCTACAGCCTCCACCTCCCGGGCTCAAGCGATTCACCTGTCTCAGCCTCCTGAATAGCTGGGAATACAGACGTGCACCACCACACCCACCTAATTTTGTATTTTTAGTAGAGACAGAGTTTCTCCATGTTGGCCAGGCTGGTCTTGAACTCCTGACCTCAAACGATCTGCCTGCCTTGGCCTCCCAAAGTGCTGGGATTACAGGTATGAGCCACCAAGCCTGGCCAATTTTTGTATTTATTTATTTGTTTTGAAATGGAGGTTTGCTCTCATTGCACAGGCTGGAGTGCAATGGCGTGATCTCCACTCACTGCCACCTCTGCCTGCTGGATTCTCCTGCCTCATCCTCCCAAGTAGCAGGGATTACAGGTGCCTGCCACCACACCCAGCTAATTTTTTCTTTAACTCCTGACCTCAGGTGATCCGCCCGCCTCCCAAAATGCTGGAATTATAGGCGTGAGCCACTGCGCCCAGCCTCCTTTAATCTATTTCTTATCTCAAATTAAGGTAATCTTATTTTTCTCCTAAATCTATCACACAGGGTTGTAAGAAGGACCCTAGACACCAGTATATGATGCTAGCAGTATAAATATTTGCTTCTAAAATCTATTGTCAAATTCTTAAAAGATAACACAGACTGGGCATGGTGGCTCACACCTATAATCCCAGCACTTTGGTGGTTGAGGTGGGTGGATCACTTGAGGCCAGGAATTTGAGACCACCCTGGCCAACATGGCATAACCCTTTCTCTAAAAAAAAATACAAAAATCAGCCAGGTGAGGTGGTGTACACCTGTAATTCCAGCTACTTGGGTGACTGAGGAAGGAAAATCCCTTGAACCTAGGAGGCAGAGGTTGCCGTGAACTCAGATCGTACTACTACACTCCAGCCTGGGCAAGAGTGCGACTATGTCTCAAAAAAAGAAAAAAAATGATTAATCTTCGTTGTTCCATAACATTAGTTAATAGAAGTTAATATCTTAAATCATACACAAGAGTATCTCTCCTCCATTTATATTCTTTGTACTATTTCAGTTAGACTCGATCCTGGATCTGTACAGCTGTAGTCTGGGAGTCTTTCACTAGAATTCATGTTCTTTTAGCACTGCCAAAGTTATAGTATATATGCTCCCGAGCCTGATGTATTTCATTCCTCAAAGTTCAAAGGGTATCAAGATAGATAAAAAATACCATAGTAGTATAGCCCAAAAGTTAGTTCAGTCAAGTACATTTCTGAGCTGATTATGACATTTGTAGTAATTTATAAACTAAACCAAGATAGCATTATCGGTTCAAAAGAAGTTAGTGTTTCAGGGTCTTTTATATTTTAGACCTACAGTTGTCTTAAGTCACTTGCAGAAACTTGTTAGTGGAAGGAGCTGATAGAAAAACATGGGCTATTAAATGGTGGTTACTTTTTTTTTTTTGAGACGGAGTCTCACTTTGTCGCCCAGGCTGGAGTGCAGTGATGCCATCTCAGCTCGCTGCAAGCTTCGCCTCCCAGGTTCACGCCATTTTCCTGCCTCAGCCTCCCGAGTAGCTGGGACTACAGGCGCTTGCCCCCATGCCCAGCTAATTTTTTGTATTTTTAGTTGAGATGGGGTATCTCCATGTTAGCCAGGATGGTCTTGATCTCCTAACCTCATGATCCGCCCACCTTGGCCTCCCAAAGTGCTGGGATTACAGGTGTGAGCCACCACGCCCAGCCCCCCCCTTTTTTTTTTGAGACGGAGTCTCGCTCTGTCACCCAGGCTGGAGTGCAGTGGCCGGATCTCAGCTCACTGCAAGCTCCGCCTCCCAGGTTTACGCCATTCTCCTGCCTCAGCCTCCTGAGTAGCTGGGACTACAGGCGCCCACCACCTTGCCCGGCTAGTTTTTTTTTGTATTTTTTAGTAGAGACGGGGTTTCACCAGGTTAGCCAGGATGGTCTCAATCTCCTGACCTCGTGATCCGCCCGTCTCGGCCTCCCAAAGTGCTGGGATTATAGGCTTGAGCCACTGCGCCCGGCCTTTTTTTTTGAGACAGTCTCACACTGTCGCCCAGGCTGGATTGTAGTGGTGCGATCTTGGCTCACTGTAACCTCCGTCCCCCAGGTTCAAGCAGTTCTCCTGCCGCAGCCTCCCTAGTAGCTGGGATTATATGCATGCCCTACCACATCTGACTAATTTTCGTATTTTTAGTAGAGACAGGGTTTCACCGTGTTGGCTAGGCTGGTGTCAAACTCCTGACCTCAAGTGATCCTCCCACCTTGGCCTCTCAAAGTATTGGGATTACAGGCATGAGCCACTGTGCCCATCCTTCTTTTTCTAAGAGACAGGGCCTTGCTCTGTTGCCCAGGCTGGGGTACAAGTGGCTGCCCACTGCAGCCTCTTAACTCCTGGCCTCAAACCATCCTCCAGTCTTAGCCTCATGCGTAGCTAGAACTACAGGTGCGTGCCACCATGCCTGGCTAAT
This sequence comes from Papio anubis, assembly GCF_008728515.1. Taxonomy (NCBI): domain Eukaryota; kingdom Metazoa; phylum Chordata; class Mammalia; order Primates; family Cercopithecidae; genus Papio; species Papio anubis. The sequence continues at coordinate 24,560,156 of NC_044992.1, forward strand.
TTTTAAATTTTTGTAGATACGGGATCTTGCTATGTTGCCCAGGCTGGTCTCAAACTGGTGGCCTCAAGTGATCCTTTGGGATTGGCTTCCCAAAGTTCTGGTATTACAGGTGTGAGCCACCACGCCTGGCCTTTATTTTCTTTATAGAAGGTCTGATAATAATGCCTTATATCCTTTCCAGCTCTTGTTTCTGGTACTCCAGTTTTGAATTTTTCATGGATTATGACCAAGCACTATGACTGATTAGAATAAATCTCTTGCCTTTGTGTGGTTGTATATGGTAGCAGGATTCTAGGGATTCTTAGGCTGTCAATCCTACCAATTTTGGAATTATCTTTTTTTGTTACTGTTTTTTTGAGATGGAATCTAGCTTCGTCGCTCAGGCTGGAGTGCAGTAGCGCAATCTCGGCTTACTGCAACCTCCTCCTCCCAGGTTCCAGCAATTCTTATGCTTCATCCTCCTGAGTAGCTGGGTTTATAGGCGCCCACCACCAAGCCCAACTAACTTTTGTATTTTTGGTAGAAACGGGGTTTTACCATGTTGGTCAGGCTGGTCTTGAACTCCTAACCTCAAGTGATCTGCCTTCCGTGGGCTTCCAAAGTGCTGGGATTACAGGCATGTGCCACCGTGCCCATCCCTAATGTTGGAATTCTCTGGTAACAGCTCTTGAGTGCTGAGTGCATCTCCATGGGCTAAAATGCATCATGAAAAGATTTTTAAATCTGAGTTGCTTCAGAGTGTTTACCAGGGCCAAATGAAGCAAAGTGTCACTTCTTTCTTGCCCTTATTCTTCTTTTGTTCCTGGTCTTCTGTTAGTAGCTGGAGAAAAATCCCCTCAAAAGATACCTGAATTAGAACTTTTGTTAGGGTTATTTTCAAGCCTGTATTTTTATTTCATTTTTATTTTTTGAGACAAAGTCTTGCTCTGTCACCCAGGCAGGAATGTCGTGGCACAATCTTGCTTGGCTTACTGCAACCCCCGCCTCCCAGGTTCAAGCAGTTCTTGAGCCTCAACCTCCCGAGTAGCTGGGATAACAGGCATCTGCCACCACACCCAGCTAATTTTTTTTTTTTTTTTTTTTTTAAGTAGAGAGAGGATTTTACCTATTGGCCAGGCCGGTCTCAAACTCCTGACCTCAGGTGATCCACTCACCTCGACCTCCCAAATTGCTGGGATTAAAGGTGTGAGCCACCATACCTTGCCTTATTTTTACTGTTTGAGAGAAGGTCGTTCTTTGTCACCCAGGCTGGAGTGTAGTGGCACAGTGATGGGTCACTGATGGATTGAATTCGTGGACTAAAGGGATCCTCCTGCTTCAGCCTCCTGAGTAACTGGGACTACAGGCGTGTACTATCGCACCTCACTAATTTTTTGAATTTTTGTAGAGTCAGGGTCTCACCATCTTGCCCAGGCCACTTTCAAACTCCTGTCCTCAAGTGATCCTCCCACCTTGACATTCTGAAGTGCTGAGATTACAGGAATGAGCCCCCATGCAGCCTTAGTTTTTTTTTTTTTTTGAGACTGAGTCTTGCCCTGTTGCCCAGGCAAGAGTGCAGTGATGCTGTCTTGGCTCACTGCAACCTCCACCTCCTGGGTTCAAGTGATTCTCCTGCCTCAGCCTCCTGAGTAGCTGGGATTACAGGCACATGCCACCATGCCCAGTACATTTTTGTATTTTTGGTAGAGACGGGGTTTCACCATGTTGGTCAGACTGGTCTCGAACTCCTGACCTCGTGTTCCGCCTGCTTGGACTCCCAAAGTGCTGGGATTACAAGCGTGAGCCACCACGCCCAGCTGACTTTTTGTTTTTGATGCAACCTAAGCTTTTGAATTAGTAATCTTCCTTTTCTAAACCTTCCCCGTTTTTAAGCATTTATTTTTACAATAAGGCCTGGATCTATATTTTTGTGTGTGCGTTTCATTTCTGTAGTGTGCAATGTCCTAGGCACTATACTCAGCACTCGGGTATATAATGGTGAACAAAATGGATGAAGGCCCTGCCTTTATGGAGCTTAGTGTTTAGGAGAGAAAGACATAATCATATAATAAATGGGAAATAAGTGCTGGGAAAGAAAAGCATAAGAAAACTATGAGTGTATAAAACAGGAGAACCAGCTTTCATTTGAGGTGTTAGATTTGGGAATAATGATGATCAGGGAAGGCATCTCTGAAGAAATAAGCTGAGATTTGAAAGAAGTGTGCAGAAGTAAAATGGGGTGGGAGGATGAACAAATAGGTGGTTCTAGTTGAAGGGAATACTACATATACAGCATTTGATGCCAAAGTAGCTGTGTAGAAAGAGCAAGGAGAATGGTATGAGAAGAGGCTGGAGCAGATGGCCTGAGCCAGATAGTCCATTGTCTTCAAGGTAATTTAAGGATGTTGGTCTCAAGAAAGTCGTTCGTTCTTTTTTTTTCTCTGAGAGATGGAGTCTTGTATTGTCACCCACACGGGAGTGCAGTGATGCATTCATAGCTTACTGCATCCTCAAACTTCCAGACTCCATTGTCTTACTTTATTTTTTATTTTACTTTTTAGAGATGAGGATTTTCCCTGTCGCTGAGGTAGCAGCACAGTAGTGTGATCATGGCTCAATTACAGCCATGAGCTCCTGGGCTCAAGGGACCCTCCTACCTTAGCCTCCTGAGTAACTGGGACTACAGGCACATGCTACCATGCTCCACTTATTTTGTTTTATTTAAAAAGTTTTTTTAGGAGACAAGGTCTCACTCTTATCACCCAGGCTGGATTGTAATTGTGCGATCATGACTCACTTTACCCTTGACCTCCTGTCCTCAAATGGTCTTCCTACCTCAGCCTACCTCAGCCTACCGAATAGTCTAGGACCACAGGCACAAGACAACACACCTGGATGATTTTTTAAAATTTTGTAGCCGGGCATGGTGCCTCACACCTGTAATCCCAGCACTTTCAGAGGCCGAGGAGGGCGGATTATGGGGTCAGGAGATGGAGGACAGCCTGACCAACATGGTGAAACCCCATCTCTACTAAAAATACAAAAATTAGCTGGGCAGGGTGTCGCGCAACTGCAGTCCCAGCTATTGAGACTGAGGCAGGAGAATTGCTTAAACCCGGGAGTTGGAGGTTGCAGGGAGGCGAGATCGCACTCCATTGCACTCCAGCCTGGGTGACAGAGTGAGACTCCATCTCAAAACTTTTGTAGAGATCCATTGTCTTGTCATGTTGCCCAAGATGATCTCAAAAACTCCTGGCCTCAAACAGTCCTCTTGCTTCAGCCTCTCAAAGCGTTGAGATTACAGGTGTGAACCACTACAGCCAGCCTTTTGTTTTTAAAATTATATATATATATATATTTTTTTTTTTTTGAGGCAGTCTCGCTCTATCGCAGGCTGGAGTGCAGTGGTCGCGATCTTGGCCACTGCAAGCTCCGCCTTCCAGTTCACACCATTCTCCTGCCTCAGCCTCCTGAGTAGCTGGGACTACAGGCACCGTCCTGCAGCCTGGCCTAATTTTGGGCTGAGAGATGGGGTTTCACCGTGTTGTGGGATGATCTCAATCTCCTGACCTGTGATCACCGCCTGGCTCCCAAAGTGCTGGGATTACGAAGAGTGAGCCTGCACCTGGCCATTATTATTATTTTTTTGAGAGGGAGTCTCATTCTGTCACCAGCAGTCTGGACTCACTGCAACCTCCACCTCCCGGGTTCAAGCGATTCCCCTGCCTCAGCCTCCAGAGTAGCTGGGACTACAGGCATGCGCCACCATGCCTGGCTAATGTTTTGTATTTTAGTAGAGATGGAGTTTCACCATGTGGGCCAGGATGGTCTCAGTCTGACCTCGTGATTCCCCCGCCTCAGCCTCCCAAACTGCTGGAATTACAGGCATGAACCATCGCACCCAGTCCATTTTTAAATATATATAGTTACTGTTTTTGCATTCTTCTGTTTCTTCTAACATCAGACCAGTACATATGATGGTTAGGATTGTAATCTGAGTTCCAGGAGCAGGATGCTGCTCTTTGGTCACTTCAGAACCTCAAGATATCACAGAAAACCCTCCCCACCCACCTCAGCTATTATTACACTTCTCACCTAGTATTGTGGTGTGTAAAAAAGTTATTAAATTATTTATTTTATTCTCTCTCTATATATATACACATGTATATATAGAGTATATATTTTCTCTCCATATATGTATATATATTCTATGTATATTCTACATATATATTTTATATATATTCTACATGTAGAATATAGTATATAGAATATATATACACATACATATAGAGTATATACATGTGTGTATATATATGTGTGTGTGTATATATTTTTGAGACAGTCTCAGTCTATGGCCCAGGAATGTCGCCATCTCGGATCACCGCAACCTCTGCCTCCCAGGTTCAAGGGATTCTCATGCCTCAGCCTCCCAGGTAGCTGGGATTACAGATGTGTGCCACCACGCCCAGCTAATGTTTGTATTTTTAGTAGAGACTGGGTTTTACTATGTTAGCCAGTCTGGTCTTGAATTCCTGACCTCAAGTGATCTACCCACCTCAGCCTCCCAAAGTTCTGGGATTACAGACCTGTGCCACCGTGCCTGGTCTAATTTTTATTACTATCATTATTATCATTATTATTTTTGAGATAAAGTCTTGCTCTATTGCCCAGGCTGGAGTGCAGTGGCATGATTATGGCTCACTGCAGTCTGAACCTCCTGGGATGAAGAGATCCTCTCGCCTCAGCCTCTTGATTAGCTGGGACTACCTGGCTATGGCTACGTTGTTTTTTTTTTTTTTCTTCGAGATGGAGTCTTGCTTTGTCGCCCAGGCTGGAGTGCAGTGGTGTAATCTCTGCTCACTGCAACTCCACCTCCTAAGTTCATGTAATTCTCCTGCCTCAGCCTCCTGAGTAGCTGGGATTACAGGCATGTGGCCCTATACCCGCATAAGTTTTTTGTTTTTGTTTTTTTTTTTGAGACGGAATCTCGCTGTGTCGCCTGGGCTGGAGTGCAGTGGCCGGATCTCAGCTCATTGCAAGTTCCGCCTCCCGGGTTCACGCCATTCTCCTACCTCAGCCTCCCGAGTAGCTGGGACTACAGGCGCCCGCCACCTCGCCCAGCTAGCTTTTTGTATTTTTTCATAGAGACAGGGTTTCACCATGTTAGCCAGGATGGTCTCGATCTCCTGACCTCGTGATCCGCCCGTCTCGGCCTCCCAAAGTGCTGGGATTACAGGCTTGAGCCACTGCACCTGGCCCCCCGCATAATTTTTAAATTCTTTTTTTTTTTTTTTTTTTTTTTGATACAGAGTTTCTCTCTTCTTGCCCAGGCTGGAGTACAGTGGCATGATCTTGGCTCCCTGCAACTTCTGCCTCCCAGGTTCAAGTGATTCTCCTGCCTCAGCCTCCCGAGTAGCCAGGATTACAGGTGCCCGCCACCACGCCCACCTAATTTTTTTGCATTTTTAGTAGAGACAGGGTTTCGCCTGGTAGGGCAGGCTGGTCTTGAACTCCTGACCTCAGGTCATCTGCTCGCCTCTGCCTCCCAAAATGCTGAGATTACAGCCATGAGCCACTGCCCCCAGCCAGTTTTTGTATTTTTAGTGGAGATGGCATTTCACCATGTTGGCCAGGCTGGTCTCGAACTCTTGACCTCAAGTTATTCACCGGCCTCAGCCTCCCAAAGTGCTGGGATTACAGGCGTGAGCCACTGCGCCTGGCCCTGGCTCACCTTATGTGTACTCACAGTACTTTTGTAGAGATGAGGTTTCAGCATATGGCCCAGCGTGACCTCGAACTACTGAGTTCAAGTGATCTGCCCACTTTGTCCTCTTAAAGTGTTGGGATTACAGGCGTGAGCCACTGCATCGGACCTATTAAATTATTTTAAAGAGAACTATCATATTAATGATTTTTTCCTACCCTTCTATTTTGTACATTTAGCTGCATTTTAAAATCTTTAGGTTGGCCAGGCGTGGTGACTCACGCCTATGTCCCAGCACTTTGGGAAGTCGAGGCAGGCGGTTCACTTGAGGTCAGGAGTTCGAGACCAGCTTGACCAATGTGGTGAAACCCCATCGCTACTAAAAATACAAAAAATTAGGCCAGGAGCGGTGGCTCACGCCTGTAATCCCAGCATTTTGGGAGGTTGCAGTGGGCAGATCATGAGGTCAAGAGTTCAAGACTATCCTGGCCAACATGGTGAAACCCCGTCTCTACTAAAATACAAAAATTAGCTGGGCGTGGTGGCATGTGCCTATATTCCTAGCTACTTGGGAGGCTGAGGCAGGAGAATTGCTTGAACCTGGGAGGCAGAGGTTGCAGTGAGCCGAGATTAAACTGCTACACTCCAGCCTGGCTACAGAGTGAAACTCTGTCTCAAAAATAAATAAATAAATAAATACATAAATAAATAAATAGCCGGGCATGGCGGTGTGCCCCTGTAATTTCGTCTACTTGGGAGACTGATGCAGAAGAATTGCTTGAACTCAGCAGGCGGAGGTTGCAGTGAGCAGACATTGCTCCACTGCACTCCAGCCTGGGCTACAAAGTGAGACTCCATCTCAAAATAAATAAATAAACTCTGTAGACTACCTCTTAGGTTGGTTGTGTGTCTTTCCCACCATTAATAAGATCTGATGTTTTCCCTTTCTTTTTTTTTAATGCACTTTGCCTTGATTGTAAGCTTTGAAGTTGTTTTGAAATTGTCGTCTTTTCAGTCTTGAGTTTTTGTTCTTTTTTCAGAACCTGGGCTATACACATTTCTTTTTGCATACTTACTCTTAAAGGTGCCTCATCAGTTGCCACTTGAGCATATCTGATTCTTAAAAATTTGAATATTCAAGAACAAATTTTAAAAATATTCCTTGTATAATTTTTGGTTTTGTAGTAATTCCTTTGTTTTCTTCACAGTACTTCTGCAGAGTGATCCATTTATGATTAACAGATACACATCATCCACCATTCACCTTTATCTTCTCATTACAAAGTGCTTCTAACCCCCTATATTTTGAGATCCTGGGTTTCAGAATATTAGACGATGTAGACACGAGTTTCTCAGCTTTACATATCATAGGATAAAATGTATATAACAAAAGTTGAATAGCTAACATCTAGCTATAGAAACCAAGTAGATTATCAGACTTGTCCTGTTTTGAGGTAATACTGCCCTTAAAATGAAGCCTTATACCTGCCGCTTGCAGATTCACATATATGAATTAGAGGCCCTAATCTTGGTCTCCTCTTGTTATAAAAACTAGTTCCTCTGTAGAATCTGGCTGTTCTTAAAATGGGAGGCTCTTCCTTGAATTAGATTTCAAAGTGTCAGTCTCTTATGAATTAGCTTAGCATCATTTTCTGTAGACTGTATCAGGACTGTCAGATGTTTGTGCTTGGAATGCTGAAATTTGCATCTCAAAATTTCAAATTCTCTACCTGATTTCTTGTTATCATGTGTCTTCCTGAGATGATAGAGGGAACACATCACATCGATGAACTAAGTTTCTTATATCTTATTCTGGTCATCTAAACTAGATTTTTTGTGACCTAAAACCAAATAATCCTGACCAATCTTACATGTTTCTTTTCCTCCCGTTCATCTGGTCCAGCCTAACCAATTAAGATGTGGACAAAGTAGCCACAAGAGAGGGGAGGCCGGGCGCGGTGGCTCAAGCCTGTAATCCCAGCACTTTGGGAGGCCGAGGCGGGTGGATCACGAGGTCAGGAGATCGAGACCATCCTGGCTAACATGGTGAAACCCTGTCTCTACTAAAAATACAAAAAACTAGCTGGGCGTGGTGGCGGGCGCCTGTAGTCCCAGCTACTCGGAGGCTGAGGCAGGAGAATGGCGTGAACCCAGGAGGCAGAGCTTGCAGTGAGCCGAGATTGCGCCACTGCACTCTAGCCTGGGCGACATAGCGAGACTCCGTCTCAAAAAAAAAAAAAGGGAGAGAGAAAACTTTGCCCTTTTCCTTGAAAGAAACCACCTATGGAAGGAATCATTGGTACACTTTATTCTAGGTACATATCAGAGTGTTTAATTTTTTATTTGAGACGGAGTCTCACTCTGTTGCCCAAGCTGGCGTGCAGTGATGCAATCTCAGCTCACTGCAACCTCCGACTCCCGGGTTCAAGCGATTCTCCTGCCTCAACCTCCTGAGTAGCTGGGATTACAGGTGCCCGCCTCCATGCCCGGCTAATTTTTGTGTTTTTAGGAGAGACAGGGTTTCACCATGTTGGTCAGATGGGTCTCGAACTCCTGACCTCGTGATTTGCCTGCCTCAGCCTCCCCAAAGTGCTGGGATTACAGGCGTGAGCCACTGCGCCCAGCCAGAGTGTTTCCTTTTAGGTGGGGAAGGGGAAATCATGCATAGCAAGTCACATTCCCAATGTTACATTTATTTATTTATTTATTTATTTTTGAGACTTGCTCTTGTCACTCAGGCTAGAGTGCAGTGGCGTGATCTTGGCTCACTGCAGCCTCCACCTCCCAGGTTCAAGCTATTCTCCTGCCTCAGCCTCCTGAGTAACTGGGATTACACGTGGGTGTCACCATGCCCGGCTAATTTTTTGTATTTTATAGTAGAGACGAGGTTTCACCGTGTTGGCCAGGTTGGTCTCCAACTCCTGACCTCAAGTGATCTCCCCACCTCCTTCCCAAAGTGCTGGGATTACAAACCATGCCCGGCCCCAAAGCTGCCTTTTAAAATTGGTTAATTGAAATTTAGAATTATTTCTCAAAAGTCTGGACGTGGTGGCTCACGCCTGTAATCCTGGCACGTTGGGAAGCCAAGGCAGGCAGATTGCCGGAGCTCAGGAGGTTGAGACCAACCTGGGCAATACAATGAAACCTCTCCTCTAAAAAACACAAAAAATTAACTGGGCGTGGCAACGTGTGCCTGAGTCCCAGCTATTCAGGAGGCTGAGACAGGAGAATGGCTTGAACCCCGGAAGCAGAAGTTGCAGTAAGCCGAGATCACGCCATTGAACTCCAGCCTGGGTGACGGAACGAGACTTCGTCTCAAAAAAAAAAAAAAAAAAAACTTTCTCACAAAGAAACACTAGTATAATAATGGCTGGTTGGCTGGGCACAGTACTAATACCTGTAATCCTAGCACTGGGACGCCGAGGCGGGTCAGTAGTTCCAGACCAGCCTGGCCGACATAGTGAAACCTCATCTCTACTAAAAATAGGAAAATTAACCCAGCATGGTGGCGGGCACCTGTAATCCCAGCTACTCAGAAACTGAGGCAGGAGAGTTGCTTGAACCTAGGTGGCGGAGGTTGCGGTGAGCTGAGATCACGCCATTGCACTCCAGTCTGTGCGACAGTGAGACTCCGTCTCAAACGAAAAACAAAACAAAAAAAGCTGGTTATACATGCTATCCTTTTTAAGGTATAATGTACCATTTAAAACTGTCTCAAATCATCTGTGGTGAAAGATCATTTTGTTTATTTGTTTTTAATTTTCAGTGTGTTTTTAGTAGTATTCTCAATTTCTTGAGTTGTTGTAGAATGGTAACATTTTTCCTAGTGACCTCAGTTTGTAGACCACATTTTGAGTAACACTGATTTAAAATATACTCTGGGGTAAATAAATGTAAGATCTTTCTGGTATTTCATAGTTGGAGCTTACCCTCAGACTTCTCAGAAAAATAATGTAAATAATACTAATAGTACTGCAATGTAATGGGCCTTGATTCCAGACCTTTAAATATGTATTACTCTAGGACATTATCTTATGAAAAAAAATTTGTTGGGTGACTTTCTGTAAGACACTGCTAGATGCTAGGGACACTAATAAAAAGATGTGTATGGAAAAATAGTGACTAAAAAGTGGTAAATAGGAGTGCTTGTAAAGGGATAAAGTGGTCATTTAGCTCTTGATTGGTTGGGTTTAGGGTCTTTGTAGAAGAGGGAGAGAGTATTTTGCTGGTTACTTTATTACTTTGTGCAAGCCTGACTGGGCACAGTGGCTCATGCCTATAATCGCAGCACTTTGGGAGCCTGAGGTGGGATGATCACTTGTGCCCAGGAGTTCATTACCAGCCTGGGCAACATAGCGAGACCCTGTCTCTAAAAGAAAAAAAAATTGATTGAATTAAAACCTTAAAAAAAAAAAAACCTTAGGCCAGGCGCGCAGTGACTCACACTTGTAATCTCAGCACTTCGGGAGGCTGAGGCAGGTGGATCTATTGATCTCAGGAGTTTGAGACCAGCCTGGGCAATATGCATAACCCTGACTCCACAAACATGCAAAAATTAGCCAGGCGTGATGATGCATGCCTGTAGTCCCAGCTACTCTTGGAGACTGAGGTGGGAGGATCGTTTGAGCCTGGAAGTTGGAGGTTGCAGTGAGCCTAGATTGTGCCACTGCACACCAGTCTGGGTGACACAGTGAGACCCTGTCTGAAAGCAAAAACAAAATCTGAAGCCTCACACTGTGAGAGAAAATATCCTCATTTTATAGATAACAGACCACAGCGAATAAGTGGCACCAGAATTCAAACTTGGATTTTCTGACTCTTATAAATTCTATTCTATCTTTATATGTAAGGCTTTCATAGAACAAGAAATGGGAACCATTTCAGCAGTTAGACCAAAGATTTGGTATTTGGGGTCTCAGTAGATGTGCAGAAAGGAATGATAGATTAAAAAAAAAAAAGATTCTTAAGAAAGTTAATCTGGTCTTAGTATGTAGGTTTAATTGACGCAATGAAGAGTAGGATAGATTTGTTGTGACTAATGGATTATCTTCTAATGTGAGAATTGTAGTTCCTCTTTAACTTATGTTTTGGCTTTTAGCTAATTCTGCTATAGTAAGGTAGTATTTATGGAACTTTTTCTAGGATAATGCTGTCTTTTTAGTAAAATGGCATGTAGAAATTACCTGATTCATGTAAAAATGTTTATAATATATGAATTATTTATACAGAATAGGTTTTTAAGACTCCCATTGTATACCATTTTTTTTTTTTTTTTTTGAGACAGTCTCGCTGTGTTGCCCAGGCTGGAGTGCAGTGGCGCAATGTCGGCTCACTGCAACCCTCGCCTCCTGGGTTCAAACGATTCTCCTGCCTCAGCCTCCCAAGTACCTGGGACTACACTAATTTTGTATTTTTAGTACAGGTGGGGTTTCACCGTGTTGGCTAGGATGGTCTTGATCTCCTGACCTCGTGATCCACCCGCCTCATCTCCCAAAGTACTAGGATTACAGGCATGAGTCACCATGCCTGGCTGATACTTAAGTTGTGGTGGTGGTTCTTAGTTTTTTGTTTTTTGTTTTTTTTTTTGAGACGGAGTCTCATTCTGTCGCCCAGGCTGGAGTGCGGTGGCGCGATCTGGGCTCACTGCTACCTCCACCCTCCAAGTTCAGTCGATTCTCCTGCCTCAGCCTCCTGAGTAGCTGGGATTACAGGCTCCTGCCACTGCGCCTGGCTAATTTTTTTTTGTATTTTTAGTAGAGACGGGGGTTTCACCATCTTGGCCAAGCTGGTCTTGAACTCCTGATCTCATGATACACCCACCTCGGCCTCCCAAAGTGCTAGGATTATAGGCATGAGCCACCGCGCCCGGCTGTTCTAAAACTTCATATTTTTGCTTTCTCCCATCCAAGTACCAGCCAGGCCCAACCCTGCTTAGCTTCCGAGATTCAGCACGTTCAGGGTGGTATGGCCATAGGCGCCAGCCCTGTGCTTTCTAACTCTGCTTGGACCCTTATAGTTCTACTCTTCCATAATAATTTTGTCCTCTACTGATAGCATACTTTTTTTTGTTTGTTTGTTTGTGTTTTTTGTTTTTGGTTTTTTTTTGAGATGGAGTCTTGCTCTGTTGCCCAGGCTGGAGTGCAGTGATGCAGTCTCGGCTCACTGCAACCTCTGCCTCCTGAGCTCAAGTGATTCTCCTGTCTCAGCCTCCCGAGTAGCTGGGATTACGGGCGCATGCCACCATGCCTGCTAATATTTCTATTTTTAGTAGAGATTGGGTTTCACCGTGTTAGCCAGGATGGTCTTGATCTTCTGACCTCGTGATCCTCTTGCCTTGGCCTCCCAAAATGCTGGGATTACAATTGTGAGCCACTGCACCAGGCCCTCAGCATACTTTCTGTACTACTGTTCTAGAAATGCCCTTTAAAACCCCAACTCTGTAGGGTTTTTTTGGTTTTTTTGTTTGTTTGTTTTGTTTTGTTTTGTTTTTGAGACGGAGTCTCCCCCTGTCGCCCAAGCTGGAGTGCAATGGCGCAGTCTCGGGTCACTGTAATCTCTGCCTCCCAGGTTCAAGCGATTCTCCTGCCTCAGCCTCCCGAGTAGTTGAGACTACAGCCACGTGCCACCACACCCAGCTAATTTTTGTATTTTTAGTAGAGACGGGGTTTCACCATACTGGCCAGGCTGGCCTTGAACTCCTGAGCTGGTAATCCCCTGCCTCGGCCTCCCAGAGTGCCGGGATTATAGACGTGAGCCACTGTGCCCAGCCCACCCTGTAGTTTTTTTAGCAGACCGTTTCATGGCCTATTTCACTAAGTAGATGGAGATAGCCCCCATCTTCCATGGAAATGTCTTACTTATTTGCCTCTTATTTCTCTATCTTAGAAAAAGGGGAGTCCAGCCGGGCTCAGTAGCTCACGCCTGTAATCCCAGCTACTTGGGAGGCTGAGGCAGGAGAATCGCTTGAACTCGTGAGGCGGAGGTTGCAGTGAGCTGAGATTGCGCCATTGCACTCCAACCTGAGCGAGAAGAGGGAAACTTCATCTCAAAAAAAAGAAAGAGAAGTCCTGGTCAAATTTACAAGGCTAACCTCTTCATAATATGTCCTTATTTCCAGTCATTACTTGCTCCTTAGTACTCTCTTGCTGCAGTGTCTTTCTGTAACTGTTCCCATGTGATTACAAAAATGCCTAGATTGTCACCATCATTTAAAAAATACATATATATATATACACACACACACACACACATACGCCCTTTACTAGTCTTTAGTGCCCATTAGTAAATGCCTTAAATAAGGGATCAGTACTGCTTTCATTTCCCCACCATCTGTTCTGTATAGCCCTCCATAATCTGGTGTCTATACAAGTCACACTATGGAAACTATGCTCAGGAAACTTATGAATGTCTCCTGATCAACAACTGTATTCTGTTTTGCAGTTTAAAAGTACTTCAAAAGCTTATTGATGCTTTTGTTTATTTTGTCCCATCCTTATAGTTTTTTCTGTTGTTAATATTTGTGAAATAGAAGGAGCACTAGTTCTAGTTCATGCTTTCTTTTACTTTTCCATAGCTTCTAAAACTAACAGTGAAAATGATATATTGAAACAGTAAATTATACATCTATATCAGATTTGTAATTGTGTATTTCATTGCTATTTGAAGTGTAAAGTAATGGTTCTATATCATTTTTATTGGGAAGGTTGAATTTCCATAGCTTCAGAATATTCAAATTTTTTTGTGTGGATTTAGCTACCCTTTTCAGAATTTCCTTTTGATGAAGTCATTGATTAAAACATCATTAAAACAAAACAAAAAGAATTCCAAAAACCTTCCAAAATTCCTTTTTTAAAGGTGGGAAGGCATACCTGCTGTTGTTTTATAGGTAGAACACTAAAACACAGTAAATTACCTGGCCTCTAACTTGGTGGTCTGATTTTTTCTGCCTTGCTCTGGTGTTTTTGTGGTTTTATTTTTTGTGAGTTGTGAGCGGTTTTTTGATGCTTATGTTTTGTTAGGTGTATAGACACACTTTTGGATGTCATATTTCAGGGAAAGCAGAGTCATGGGCCTGAATAACAATTGAGTACAAATATTTATAAATGAGCTGAAGTAACTTTGATTTCAATGTTATATTTTAATAAGTCTAGGTTATTTTACTACAGAGCATTAAAATGATAAAATATTTTCCTTTTTTTTTTTTTTTTTTTTTTTTTTAGCTTGTCAGCTCATTTGCAGCTTACATTTACTGGTTTCTTCCACAAAAATGGTATGTACTTAAAAGTAAATAAGTGGCATTTTAATAGCAAGATACCTTTGTGAATGTAAAAAAAGTGGGGCTTCTGAGTGTAAATTTATAAAATTATGTTTAATGGAAAAAAAATGTTGATTCTGATGTTTTTGAGCTTTAAGTTATAAAGGCTAATGATGAAATTTTTTTTTTCGGGAGGGACAGAGTCTTACTCTGTTGCCCAGGCTGGAGTGCAATGGTGTGATCTCGGCTCACTGCAGCCTCCGCCTCCTGGGTTCAAGTGATTCTCCTGCCTCAGCCTCCCGAGTAGCTGGGATTACAGGCACACGCCCCATGCCCGGCTAATTTTTTGTATTTTTAGTAGAGACAGGGTCTCACCGTGCTGGCCAGGCTGGTCTTGAACTCCTGACCTCGTGATCCACCTGCCTTGGCCTCCCAAGGGGGTGCGAGCCACCACGCCTGGCTAATGATGATTTTAACAAATTGTCTTAGAACTTCAATAGGTGAAGAATCTCCTCAGTAGAACCTTTTATGCATATTTTGAATTAATGATATTGCATCATGTTTTAAAAAGACAGTAAAACAACTGAAATAACCTCTATTACCAATGGCATATATTAATATTTTAGATATTATGCAAAGGAAATTACATAGTATATTACTCCAGTAAAAGCTCAAAGCATGCTGGAAAGAATTAGAGTTGTTTTTTTTGTTTTGTTTTGTTTGTGTTTTTGAGACAGAGTCTTGCTCTGTCGCCCAGACTGGAGTGCAGTGGCGCCGTCTCGACTCACTGCAAGCTCCGCCTCCCGGGTTCACACCATTCTCCTGCCTCAGCCTCTCGAGTAGCTGGGACTACAGGCACCCGCCACCACTCCCGGCTAATTTTTTGTATTTTTAGTGGAGACGGGGTTTCACCGTGTTAGTCAGGATGGTCTCGATTTCCTGACCTCGTGATCTGCCTGCCTCGGCCTCCCAAAGTGCTGGGATTACAGGCGTGAGCCACCGCGCCCGGTCTAGAGTTGTTTTAAAAATGGAAATATACGGCCGGGTGCGGTGGCTCACGCCTGTAATCCCAGCATTTTGGGAGGCTGAGGTGGGTGTATCATGAGGTCAGGAGTTCAAGACCAGCCTGGCCAATATGGTGAAACCCCATCTCTACTAAAAATACAAAAATTAGCTGGGTCTGGTGGTGGGTGCCTGTAGTCCCAGCTACTTGGGAGACTTAGGCAGAAGAATCGCTTGAACTCGGGAGTCGGAGGTTGCAGTGAGCCGAGATTGCGTCACTGTACTCCAGCCGGGGTGACAGAGCCAGACTGTATCTCCAGAAAAAAAAAGAAAAAAAGGGAAAAATACTTATCAGCTTGTCCATCATAAGTCTGTGTATACTGTATATCTTTTTTTTATTATGCAGTGGAATAAAACCATTATTAGAAACATGCCAGTTTGGTTATCTTGGTATTGTTTAGTAAGAAACAAAGATTGAAAATGAGGCGTGACATGGTGACTCATGTCTGTAATCTCAGCATTTTGGGAGGCTGAGGCGGGAAGATGACTTGAGGCCAGGAGTTCAAGACCAGCCTGGGCAACACAGACCCCATCTTGTACAAAAATTAGCCAGGTATAGTGGTACGTCCTGTAGTTCTAGGTACTTGGAAGTCCAAGGTGGCAGGGTTGCGTAAGCTCAGGAATTCAAGGTTACAGTGAGCTATGATTGCACAACTCTGCTCCAGGCTGGGCAACAGAGTGAGACCCTGTCTCCAAAAAGTCCCAAATATTAGGCTGGGCATGGTGGCTCACAGCTATAATGTCAACACCTTGAGAGGCTGAGATAGAAGAATTGCTTGAGGCTTGCCTGGGCAACACAGGGAGAACCTATCTATAAGAAGTAAAAAAAAGATTAACTGGGCACAGTGGCACATGCCTATAGTCCTAGCTGTTCTGTAGTCTCAGCTACTCAGGGGGCTGAGGTGGGAGGATTGTTTGAATCTTGGAGGTTGAGGCTGCAGTGAGCCAAGATCACACCACTGTACTCCAGTCTGACTGACAGAGTGAGACCCTATCTGAAAAAGACAAAAGACAACCTTGCCAATTGTCCGACTGCTCTTATATAACCATTTTAAAATGACACTCTGGGTTTTGTGGTTTTTTTTTTGAAACAGGGTTTTGCTCATGTCGCCCAGGCTGGAGTGCAGTGGTGTGATCAACTCCTGGGCTCAAGTGATCCTCCTGCCTCAGCCTCCTGAGCAGCTAGAACTACAAGCGTCCCCACCATGCCTGGCTAATTAAAAAAATTTTTTTTGTTAAGATGGAATCTCACTACATTTCTCAGGCTGGTCTCAAACTCCTGGGCTCAAGTGATTCTCTCACCTCAGTCTCCCAAAGTGCTGGGATTATGGGTGTGAGCCACTGAGACTGACCTTAGGGTTTTTGTGTAAGAAATTTGAAATCGGCCGGGCGCGGTGGCTCAAGCCTGTAATCCCAGCACTTTGGGAGGCCGAGGCGGGTGGATCACGAGGTCAGGAGATCGAGACCATCCTGGCTAACATGGTGAAACCCCGTCTCTACTAAAAATACAAAAAACTAGCCGGGCGTGGTGGCGGGCGCCTGTAGTCCCAGCTACTCGGAGGCTGAGGCGGGAGAATGGCGTGAACCCGGGAGGTGGAGCTTGCAGTGAGCCGAGATCGCGCCACTGCACTCCAGCCTGGGCGACAGAGCAAGACTCCGTCTCAAAAAAAAAAAAAAAAAGAAAGAAATTTGGAAATCTCATATTTGTATTAGCAGCTAATGTAATTTCTAGTTTTTACCTTAGATCTGGTCTATTTTTTATATAGAAGTAACCTGGGTAGCATTACTGTTTTTGATTTCCTTCAATTATTTGTAATGGTGTGCTTGTAGTCCTTATTTCTAGTCATCGTATTTTGTTTTCTGTGGTGCTTCTGACATGTCTAGACTTTAATTCTTCAGAAGCTTATAATTTTAATTTAATTTTATACATTCATCAGCCCTTTGTTCTCAGGGACCTGTGTAGAACACATAGTTTACCCATCACTGAAATTTTTGGAAAGTAGTCAGATTAAGCTTTTTTCCTATCTACATGACAAAATATATAAAGTTCAAAGATTGCTCAGTTTTACTTTGTTTTTATTTTTCTTGATATTGATGTAAATAAGATAGTGAACTGTGTCAATATCTCTGTTTCCAGAAAATAATTCCTCTGTCACTCAGGCTGGAGTGCAGTGGTTTGATCTCAGATCACTGCAGCCTCTGCCTCCAGGTTCAAGTGATTCTCATGCCTCAGCCTCCCAAGTATCTGGGATTATAGGCGGGTGCCACCACACTACCTAATTTTTTTTTTTTTTTCTGAGACAAAGTTTCGCTTTTGTTGCCCAGGCTGGAGTGCAGTGGCACGATCTCAGCTCACCACAACCTCCACCTCCCAGTTCAAGCAATTCTCTTGCCTCGGCCAGGCGCGGTGGCTCATGCCTGTAATCCCAGCACTTTGGGAGGCCGAGACGGGCGGATCACGAGGTCAGGAGATTGAGACCATCCTGGCTAACACGGTGAAACTTCGTCTCTACTAAAAATACAAAAAGAAATCAGCCAGGTGCGGTGGCGGACGCCTGTAGTCCCAGCTACCTGAGAGGCTGAGGCAGGAGAATGGCGTGAACCCGGGAGGCA
Organism: Papio anubis; assembly: GCF_008728515.1. Lineage (NCBI taxonomy): Eukaryota > Metazoa > Chordata > Mammalia > Primates > Cercopithecidae > Papio > Papio anubis. Next base: position 24,577,768 of record NC_044992.1, read on the forward strand.
GAGCTTGCAGTGAGCCCAGATGCTTGCTCTGCACTCCAGCCTGGGCAACAGGAGCGAGACTCCATCTCAAAAAAAAAAAAAAAAAAAAAATTCTCTTGCCTCAGTCTCCAGAGTAGCTGGTATTACAGGCATGCACCACCATGCCTGGCTAATTTTTTGTATTTTTAGTAGAGATGGGGTTTCTCCATGTTGGTCAGGCTGATCTCGAACTCCCAACCTCAGGTGATTTGCACGCCTCGGCCTCCCAAAGTGCTAGGATTACAATAGGCATGAGCCACCGAACCCGGCCCCTAATTTTTATATGTTTAATAGAGACAGGATTTCATTTCAACATGTTGGCCAGTCTGGTCTCAAACTCCTGGCCTTAAGTGATTCGGCCACCTGGGATTACAGGTGTGAGCCACCACACCCGGCCCTCCTGCAACTAGTTTCATTTATGCTTTCTGCCAAGAAGCTTTAACTGTATTTGTCAAAATTACATTTGACTAGCAGTGTATTATCATAAATATTCAATCTTCAAGCCGGCCCAGTTCCATGTGCTTGTAGTCTCAGCTACTTAGGAGGCTAAAATGGGAGGATCACTTGAGCCCAGAAGTTTGAGACCATACGGGGCAACATAACCAGACCCTTGTCTGAAAAACAAACAAAGATATTAAATCTTCAAATGAGAAATATTCAGTAAATATGGCCAGATGTGGTGGCTCACACCTGTTAATCCCAGCACTTTGGGAGGCCAAGGCGGGTGGATCACTTGAGGTCAGGAGTTCAAGACCAGCCTAGCCAACATGGTGAAACCCCATCTGTACTAAAAATTAAAAAAATCAGCTGGATGTGGTGGTGCGCACCTGTAGTCCCAGCTGCTCAGGAGACTGAGGTGGGAGGATCACTTTAACCTGGGAGACAGAGGTTTCAGTGAGCCAAGATCGCCCTACTGCACTCCAGCCTGGGTGACAGCGAGTCTGTCTCAAAAAGAAAAAAGGAATTAGGAAATATATGTGTATGTGTGTGTGTATGTGTGTATATATATACACACATACACACACACACATATATATAAACATAGAAATGTATAGATTTTTTTTAGAGACAGGATCTCACTGTTTCACCCAGACTAGAGGGCAGTGACAGGGTCATAGCTCACTGCAGCCTCGAACTCCTTGGCTCAAGAGATCCTTCCACCTAGCCTCTGAAGTAGCTAGGACTACAGGCACATGCCACCCATCATCACACCCAGCTAATTTTTTGACATTTTGTAGAGACGAGGTCTCTGTATTGCTCAGGCCAGTCTTGAACTCTTGGCCTCAAGTGATATTCTTGCCTTGGCCTCCCAAAGTGTTGGGATTACAGGCATGAGCCATTATGCCTTACCAGTGAATATTTTTTATACTTACAGCCTGGGCATGGTGGCTCACGCCTGTAATCCCAGGTACTCAGGAGGCTAACGTGCTGACGTGTAAGGATCACTTGATCCCAGGAGCTTGTGATTGCAGTGAGCTGTGATTGTGCCACTGCACTGTACCTTGGGTAACAGAGCAAAACCTATATCTAACGGAAAAAAAATTACAGCATATAGGACAATAACTATATTTGTCTTGTGAACGGTTTATTTAGACTATATATAAAGGCTTTTAAAGAGTTTGCTGTAAGTTTAGAAGTGATTTGAGGAAAAAAGAATGAGTGAACTTTTGAGAAGTCTTATGGGAAATCTGTTTTAAATTCCCTGACTTACTAACAAAATGAGTACTGTGTTTATATATTTTTAGAATATATTTTAAAATACTGATTTTCTATTTAGATAAGCCATCACAAAACTCAGAAAATGAACAAAATTCTGTTACCCTGGAAGTCCTGCTTGTGAAAGTTTGCCACAAAAAAAGAAAGGTAATGTCAATGTCAGTAAAATGATATTGGTAGATTAAATGGAATAATTTGCTTAATTGGACATCTTTATGCATATATATTGTATTTTAAAGCTGAGTTTTAAATTTTGAAAGCTTAAGGAATATGTTGATGGCCTAATTATAAAACTGATAACCTCTTTTGCCAACTCGCATATCTGTGTAGTTTTTCTAGTCTTTTAATAAATGTCTGTACAACACTTTCTCTTTTTTTTTTTTTTTTTTTTTGAGGGAGTCTCGCCCTGTCGCCCAGGCTGGAGTGCAGTGGCCAGATCTCAGCTCACTGCAAGCTCTGCCTCCCGGGTTTATGCCATTCTTCTGCCTCAGCCTCCCGAGTAACTGGGACTACAGGCGCCCGCCACCACGCCTGGCTAGTTTTTTTTTTTTTTTTTTTTAAGTAGAGACGGGGTTTCACCGTGTTAGCCAGGATGGTCTCGATCTCCTGACCTAGTGATCCGCCCGTCTCGGCCTCCCAAAGTGCTGGGATTACAGGCTTGAGCCACCGCGCCCGGCCAACACTATAGGAGTCTGGAAATGGAGAAACTGTTTTAGCATTTGGCATAAATTTAGTTGCCTTTCTACCATTTCAGTCTCTTAGCGTATTTCTTAGCTATTTGTACCCATTGATATTTTAGATAAGGGCTAAGAGAGAGTTTTTTCCCACAAGATTATCCTTTTTAACACTGCTCTCAGGCAAAGAAATTTTGTTGTCAGTGTTACTAGCCATTCGCTTATTAATACATTGCTTCAAATTTTTATAAGGTGAAGTTATTTCACCATAGAAACAAGTGTTATGATGTTTCCTGGTCAATGGATCAAAGCCAACAGATCTACCTTTAGTTGCCTCAAGTCCCTGAGTGTTTCAAGAGGAGTGGGAACTGGTCTGGGTCCAGGGTCCCAGTACTGATATTCTTCCAAGACCATAGGCCATAAGGGCCTCAAACATTGGGAGGGAGTAGACTAAGGTGCCTCGGAGGCAGCAGTGGAACTTTATTTTTAAAAGTTTATGTAAAGGCCGGTTGCCGTAGCTCATACCTATAATCCCAGCACTTTGGGAGGTAGAACTGGGCAGATTGCTTGAACCCAGGAGTTCAAGCATCCTGGGCAACATGGCAAAACCTTGTCTCTACCAAAAATACAAAAATGAGCTAGGCATGATGGCGTGTGCCTGTGGTCCCAGCTACTCGGGAGGATTGCTTGAGCCCAGCAAGTCGAGGTACAGTGAGCCATGATTGCACCACTGAGCTCCAGCCTGCGTGACAGAGTGAAACTGTCTCAAGAAAAAAAATATATATGTAAAGTTAGGAAATGTCACTCCTTGCCAGGTGTGGTGGCTCACACCTGTAATCCCAGCATCCAGGAGGCCAAGGCGGGCGAATCACGAGGTCAGGAGATCGAGTGGCTAACACGGTGAAACCCAGTCTCTACTAAAAATACAAAAAATTAGCTGGGTTTGGTGATGGGCACCTGTAGTCCCAGCTACTTGGGAGGCTGAGGCAGGAGAATGGGGTGAACCCTGGAGGCAGAGCTTGTAGTGAGCCGAGTTCGCACCACTGCACTCCAGCGTTTGTTTTTTTTTTGTTTTTGTTTTTGTTTTTTTTTGAGACTCTGTCTCAAAAAAAAAAAGGGAAATATCACTCCTTACTCCTACCTAACCTCCATACACATTACAACAAGTGATGATATGAAAATCCAAGATACATTACTTAGAATAAGATACGAATATAAATACAGTCATTCTTACGTTCAAAAAAAGTATCGGGGTAAACATTTTCCTGGAAGAATGTACACAGCCAACTGCTAGTATTAGTTATCTCCAGAGTGTAAGACCTGGGGGTGGGTGAGATTTCAAAGTTTTCACTTGATAGTCTTATAAAATAGAAAATTTTTTAGACTGTATGTAGTCTGTTTTAAAAGAAGTAGCTGCTGTAAGATACTGTCATAAAGGTCTTCTGATCCTTCCAGTTTTTCTAGTATGCATTTTCAGTGTAACTAATCATACAATAACAGGATATTACTCAGAATATGATCATTGGTAAATAAAACCAGTTTTGTTTTTCTTTCTTTAAGGATGATGATCCTTTCTGTTAAACAACATATTTTAACTATATGGATTTACTGTTTAATAATGTAGCGTTGACCATGGGATTATTAGTCATTTTTTAATTTCTAATGGTCCTATTAGTCATTGTCATGTTAAAATAGAATATTTAAGAGATTTGATAAACGTACATGAGTTTAACATTTTGACATGGTTTTTTTGTTGTTGTTAAAAAGCCTTACCAGAGATATGTAGCATGCTTTTAATTCTGTATTTCTAATATACAACTGTTTAAGATCACTGTTAGCTAAATATTAGATATACTGTGTCATTATAATTTTATTATGTTGGAGAAAACGTCAGTTGCTTTAATATTTTGGAATATAAGTATTTCAAATTTTTATTTTTGCTTCACAATTTTCAGAACTATGGTTAGAATTTTAACATTCCATTTGGTGATCATGGTCTATCTCCCATTGTTTCCTATAGCTATGATTAGAAGTTTTATTATAAATCTTACTGCTTATATACAAATAAATATAATTTAATAATCTTTACCTTTGCAGGATGTAAGTTGTCCAATAAGGCAAGTTCCCACAGGTAAAAAGCAGGTGCCTTTGAATCCTGACCTCAATCAAACAAAACCTGGAAATTTCCCGTCCCTTGCAGTTTCCAGTAATGAATTTGAACCTAGTAACAGCCATATGGTGAAGTCTTACTCGTTGCTATTTAGAGTGACTCGTCCAGGAAGAAGAGAGTTTAATGGAATGATTAATGGAGAAACCAATGAAAATATTGGTAATTTTTTTTACTAGATTTTATCACTGGAGGTTAAGATGGTCACTGAAAATGATTGTCCCAGTGTTTCTTCATGATAGTCATGGTGCTGAGTCTTAAAGCAAGCAGTGAATTCACTTCCACCTCAATATTTTGTTGTGCAAATTTTCAAACATAAAGGACAATGAGAAGTGTTTTATAGTGAACACCTATCTACTTACCTCTTAGATTTAACAATGAACTTTTTTTTATACTTGTTGCATATTTATCCCCCTACCCATCACTCTATTCTTCCAACAATTGTGAATTCATCTTTGAGGTATTCATTCAACAAACGCATAGGTGCTGGGGATGATCTAATTTAATTGAAGATGATTAAAACATTCAATCGTATCCTCCAGAGTCTCACAACCTAGTGTAGGGAAATAGACATGAAATAAATCATTGTAGCAAAATGATAAGTGGCATAATACAGGTATATGTGAAGTTCAGCAGAGAACCACCTTGGAAAAAATAGTCTTTGACTCTTGAAGTATTGTTTGAAGTTTTTGGAGAGTTACCATGAGTGAGAAGGAATTTGCCTAGCAAAGATAATTCTCAATAGAAACATTAGCATTTGCAAAGATGTGAGGTTAATGTTGTGTTAAAAAGAACATATAGTAAAAATGCAAAATTGGAAAACATATAGTCTGTGTATTATTGCAACTTTAGTGTAATTTGTACCTCATTTGGGATAAATGTAGCATGTTTTATTTAAGGCACCATATCTCATAAATAACACATTTTTGTTCTAATATTTGATTTATGAGAAATGTTTGTTAAATTTAGATGTCAATGAAGAGCTTCCAGCCAGAAGAAAACGAAATCGTGAGGATGGGGAAAAGACATTTGTTGCACAAATGACAGTATTTGATAAAAACAGGTAATGTTGATGAACAAGTGAGGCTCCCACAATGTTCTGGAAATATTTTCATTCTGACGCAGAATATAATTATTTATAGTGATTATTTCATTGCTTTCATTTCTTTTTATTCTTATGGATGAAAAAACAAATTTGCAAACACTGAATTTTTGTCTATTTCATAGACAACAATAAACACCGTTAAGGAACTATTTGGATAGATAGCTCAGTTAAGCTTACTTATTTGGCAAATATTTTCTGAGTGTCTGCTCTTTGCCAGACACTGTTCCAGATGTTGAGAAGGCAACAAAATCCCTGTCTTCATTATGGAGCTTAACTTTTAGTTGAGGAAACAGACCACCACCCAAAAAATCAACTAATGTCAGTTAGTGATGAATGTTGTGAAGAAAAATAGAGAATAAATGGTTACTATTTTTAGAGATATCCTCTGGGAGGAGGTAGTATTTGAGAAGAGTCTTAAATGGACTGGGCCCTGCATAAATCTTGGGGTTATGTGTTTATTAAAAATAAGGAAGAGAAGCTGGTCATGGTGGTATGCACCTGTAGGTCCAGCTACATAGGAGACTAAGATGGGAGGATTGTTTGAGCCCAGGAGTTGAAGGCAGCAATGAGCTATGATCATGCCACTGTACCCCAGCCTGAGTGACAAAGTGAGATCCCATCTTTTTTTTTCTTGCCCATTGCAACCCCTCTGCCCCCTGGGTTTAGGCAATTCTCCTGCCTCAGCCTCCCAAGTAGCTGGGACTACAGGTCCGTGCCACCACGCCCAGCTGATTTTTTGTATTTTCAGTAGAGATGGGGTTTCACCGTGTTAGAATGGTGTCAGTCTCCTGACATCGTGATCCGTCTACCTTGGCCTCCCAAAGTGCTGGGATTACAGGCGTGAGCCACCACGCCTAGGCGAGACCCCATTTTTTTTAAAAAAAGAAAGAAGGCCAGGTGCGGTGGCTCACGCCTGATATCCCAGCACTTTGGGAGGCCGAGGTGGGTGGGTCACACGGTCAGGAGTCCGAGACCAGCCTGGCCAAGATGGTGAAACCCTGTCTCTACTAAAAATAAAAAATTAGCTGGGCACAGTGGTGTGTGTCTGTAATCCCAGCTACTCCAGAGGCTGAAGCAGGAGAATCGCTTGAACCCACAAGGCAGAGATTACAGTGAGCCAAGATCGATCGCACCACTGCACTCCAGCCTGGGTGACACAGCAAGACTGTCTCAAGAAAAAAGAAAGAAAGAAAATCATGTATAATCATTGTGTACCTCTGTGCATTTGGTACAGGATGGCAAGAAACAGGCTTATAATAATTCATGCAGTTTCTGTTTGGAAACGAAATATTTTAGTGAAAATATCACCAGTGAAAGAATGTCTAGGAAGCAAATCCAGCATTTGTTTTTCAGGATTGGAGGAAGAAACCTATGCCATCATTTCTTGTACCAAGCTGCTTGCTGGTAGTTAACAGTTTATTGTCAGGTATAGGACAAAGAACCAGGAAAAGTAACTAGGCCATTCCTCCTGTTGTTTATTATTTATTTATTTTGAGATGGACGCTTGCTCTGTCACCCAGGCTGGAGTTCAGTGGTGTGATCTTGGCTCACTGCAACCTCTGTCTCCTCGGTTCAAGCGATTCACCTGCCTCAGCCTCCCGAATAGCTGGGATTGCAGGCACTCGCCACCACACCTGGCTAATTTTTGTATTTTTAGTAGAGATGGGGTTTCACCATGTTGGCCAGGCTGGTCTCAAGCTCCTGACCTCAGATCATCCACCTGCCTCAGCATCTCAAAGTGCTGGGATTACAGGCGTGAGCCACCGTGCCCGGCCAGTGTCTTTTTTTTTTTTTTTTTTTTGAGACGGAGTCTCTGTCGCCCAGGCTGGAGTGCAGTGGCGGATTTTGCTCACTGCAAGCCTCGGCCCTCGGTTCATGCCATTCTCCCGCCTCAGCCTCCCAAGTAGTTGGGACTACAGGCACCCACCACCACTACACTTTTTTCATATTTTAGTAGAGATAGGCTACTTCACTGTGTGTTAGCCAGGATGGTCTCTGACCCTGGACTTCTGATCCAATCTGCCTTAAATTCCCAAAGTGCTGGGATTATAAGCTTGAGCCTCTGCGCCCAGCCCAGTATCTTTTTAATGTCAGAAATTTTATTGTGGATCGAAGATTTGAATGGAAAACAATAAAACCATAAATGTACTAGAAAATAGGGGTCATGTCTATGGGGGGAGACAGTTAGAATGAGGCACATTGGACTTCATTAGTGCTGTTAATTGTTCTATTTTAGGCACCATGGGGTATGTTCTGTTTTCTTTTTTATTCACTGTAGCTGACACATACATTAACACATTTCTTGTAAGAAAAAGATAATGCTTTTATTTTAAAGTGCCAAGAAGAAACTGGGAGAATTTCCACCCAGCAGCTTATTTTGAAAATATTTACCCGGACGTGGTGGCTCACGCCTGTAATCCCAGCACTTTGGGAGCTGAGGCGGGCGGATCACGAGGTCAAAAGTTCGAGATCATCCTGGCCAACATGGTGAAGCCCCATCTCTACTAAAAATACAAAGATTAGCTAGGCGTGGTGGTGCGCTCCTGTAGTCCCACCTACTCAGGAGGCTGAGGCAGGAGAATCGCTTGAATCCAGGAGGTGGAGGTTGCAGTGAGTTGAGATCATGCCACTGCACTCCAGCCTGGCAACAGCGAGACTCCATCTCAAAAAAAAAAAAAAAAAATTCAAACCTATAGGAAAGTTGAAAGAATACTACAGTCATTTAATATCCACCTACGCTTCATCTAGATTGTTAACATTTTACCACATTTGATTTATTTGAAAGTATATATTTTGTTTTTGTGCTGAACAGTTTGCAGGTTTTGCTTTATTTCTTATTTATAAACTCTGTTGCATGTATCTCCTAAGAACAAAGACATTTTCTGGTATAACCACCATACACTTATGAGGAAAATTAAAATACAAATACAATACTATCTCCCCAGTTGACCTCAATAAAGTCCTTTATAATTTGTCCTGTCCCCACCCCGATTCTATAGCTAGTTGTCATAGTTCTTCAGTCTCCTTCAATTTGGAATAGTCCCCTATACTTTCCCACTACCTTTTGTGACATTTTTCCCCCAGTATAGGGCTGTAGTTTTGCAGAATGTATCTCAATTTGAACTTCTGTGATGATTTCCTCATGATTAGCTTCAGGTTAAACATTTTTGGCAGGGATTCTAATGAGTGATGTGTTCTTTATGTACTACGTCACAGACCAAAGGTAATATTAGGTTTGATCACTCAGTTAAGATGCTGTTCACAGTATTTCTCCATTGTAACAGTACTTTTTTCCCCTTTTATATAAATTAACATATAATTCTTACACTAATACATGAAGCTGAGTAAATATCCATTTTCTTCCCATAGCCTTTCACCCAGTAGTTTTAGCATCGATTATTTTTGCTTGAATAAATTGTTCCTTTGGCAGTTGGGAGATGGCAATTTTCTAACATTTCTTCCACATTTATTAGTTTGCATTTTTATATAAAGAAGAGCGTTCCTTCTCTGCTCCCTCTGCTTCACTTGACCAACCCTAAAATATATATATATATATATATATAAACAGGCGAGCATAGTGGCTGACGCCTGTAACCCTAACACTTTATAAGTCCAACACGGGAAGATTATTTGAGCCCAGGAGTTTGAGACCAGCTTGGGCTGAACATAGCAAGACCCTGTCCCTAAAAAGGAAAAAAAAAAATTAAGAAAAGTTATATATAAATTTTTAAAAAAGAGCATTCCTTTTCCCAGCTTTGATATTTTAAAATCAGTATGGAGTAACAAATTCTATTTTTATTCAACTAGTTTTAATTTGTTGACTGTTATTTTAATGCTCAAATTTTCTCATATTTGGTCAGGAGGAACCCTTCTAAGTAGGCTTCTGTGTCCTGTTTTGTTGCTGCTAGTTTTTCCTGATTTTCTAGAATAGTAAGATATACCAGAATTCCTTCTCCTTTTTTTTTTTTTGAGACAGAGTTTCGCTCTTGTTGCCCAGGCTGGAGTACAAAGGCACGATCTCAGCTCACCACTACCTCTGCCTCCCAGGTTCAAGCGATTCTCCGGCCTCAGCCTCCTGAGTAGCTGGAATTACAGGCATGCACCACCATGCCTGGCTAATTTTGTATTTCTAGTAAAGAAAATTTTGTATTTCTCCATGTTGGTCAGGCTGGTCTGGAACTCCTTACCTCAGGTGATCCCCCCACCTCAGCCTCCCAAACTGTCGGGATTACGGGCATGAGCCACCGCACCCGGCCTACCTTCTCCTTTTCTTACCTCTGCTCTGAAATTGTGATTTCTTCAAGGAGTCATGCATGATTCTTTATAGAAGAATAGTGTTTTTTTTTTTCCCGGCTTTTTTTTTGTATTTTTAGTAGAGACGGGGTTTCACCGTGTTAGCCCGGATGGTCTTGATATCCTGACCTCGTGATCCGCCCGTCTCGGCCTCCCAAAGTGCTGGGATTACAGGCTTGAGCCACCGCGCCCGGCCGGTAGAAGAATAGTGTTTTTAAGCCAAAATCTGCGTGTTAGATATGTAAAAATTGTTTTTAAAATCTCACAGAGGGCTGAGTACGGTGGCTTACACTTGTAATCTTAGTACTTTGGAAGACCAAGGTGGGAGAATCGCTTGAGCCCAGGAGTCTGAGGCTTTAGTGAGCTATGATTGTGCCACTGCACCCTAGCCTGGGTGACAGAGCGAGACTGTCTTTAAAAAAAAAAAATCAAAAAAAAAAATCCAGTTCATTCCTTGAAATAATAACGAAAATTCAAAAGCCATATAGGAAAAGAATACAAGGTTGAACAAAATAAAAATCAAAAACTTCTTCAGAAAACAAAAAAGCCACCACAACGAAAGTCAAAATGGAAATGACAAGACGGGGAGAAATTATTTTCAACCCGTTTTATAGGTAGATATCTCATTCTTGAATGTAAAAAGGTCATACTAATTTTAAAAGACCACTGCCCAATAGAGGAATGGGCAAAGGAAACAATAAGTTTACCAAAATAGATATATGTGGTTCTTAAACAATTTAAACGATAAAATATCTGAATTAAAAGTACACTGAGATGCATGTTTTCACTTACCAGATTGGCAGAGACCAAAAAACTTTTGATAAAGCACTTAATGAGACTGGGGGAAAGGTCTCCACGTACATTACAGATAGAGTGCATTGGATTGTAACTATCAAATGTACACCCATAAAATGAAATAGTATGTATCTATGTAAAAGCATAAGGAAGCTCCGTTTTGATTTAGAGATATATGAATTTATTGCCTATTTGAATAAATTAGTTTTTAAAATAGTTGAATGGCTTTGCCGATATGTACTATTGAAGTTGACTAAATTTAAGTTGTACAGCATAGAGAAAAGACACAAATTCTTAAGTCTCAATTATTTGGTTTTAAGAGACTTTAGAGACAGACACCTGGATTCATTTGCTAGCTCTGGCTATTTATGGTTTCATTAAGGCAAGTTATTTAACCTTTTCTTGCCTCAGTTTTCTCTTCTGGCAATGGAATAATAGTACGTAGTTCATAGCATTGTTGGGAAGATTAAATGAACCATGTAAAATCTTTATAATAGTGCCTGGCACATAGTGAACACTCAATAAATGTCAGCTGTTTTTACCTAATAGAATTTCTCTAAGAGTGATGAAGAGAAGCCACATTCTTGATATATATAGTTAATTACTGAGCATGGTTGAAGAATGGTGTTTAGAGTAGTAGTGGTTACTAGTGTTTAAAGTATGGAAAAAATAAATTATACATAGACATGTATGTACACACATCTTAAAACTATATTGTGTGAATATATTTGAATTATTTGATTCAATTAGTGTTCCATGAAATATTTATTGAGCACCTATATGTGCCAGGTGCCCCCAGAATTCTATAGTTACTAGATTTGTCGTAATCATCAGTTTACTGGTCAAGTATAAAAGTAAAGGATTCTAGTTCAAACAATTACAGTAGTTAAAAGTAATAGAATTCTTAGTGTTTCCCTAAGACAAGCATTGTAACACTGTTCTCCTATTTTTAAAAATATAAAGCTTGGGCCGGGCGTGGTGGTTCACACCTGTAATCCCAGCACTTTGGGAGGCCGAGGTGGGTGTATCACGAGGGCAGGAGTTTAAGACCAGCCTGGCCAAGATGGTGAAACCCCGTCTCTACTAAAAATACAAAAATTAGCCGGTCATGTTGGCATGCGCCTGTAATCCCAGCTACTCGGGAAGCTGAGGCAGGAGAATTGCTCGAACTGGGCAGCAGAGACTGCGGTGAGCGGAGATTGCACCACTGCACTCCAGCCTGGACAACAGACCAAGACTCCATCTCAAATAAATAAATAAATAAATAAAGCCTGTACATATGCTTTATATTTAATGTTGACAACGTACCAGGTTTTGAGACCTTAAGCATATTATACTTTATGTGTTTAGAGTTATATCTGAGTAGCTACAGTAATGAATCCCTATTAATACAGTTTTTAGTGTACATCATTAAAATTGCTTTCATCAGGACTGGAGTGTAGCTGTATTTTAAAATCTTGTCGGGTATGTAAGCTAGTTTATAAATTTAATAAATGCTTTTAGTATAAATCTAAAGATGTAGAATTTGTGTACTTATAGTAATAACACAGGTTACTTTAAAGTATATGTGTTTGTCTAACAGGCGCTTACAGCTTTTAGATGGGGAATATGAAGTAGCCATGCAGGAAATGGAAGAATGTCCAATAAGCAAGAAAAGAGCAACATGGGAGACTATTCTTGATGGGAAGGTATGGACTACTTAGAAGGTTGAGCACGTTATAGTTATGAACTCCCATTTTTGATTGATGTTTTCCTCCCCAAATGCTAATTCATGTTGGAAGTAAAGTCCTTTGTTTTTTATTCTTTAAAAAACACAAGTAAATGATCAAATGATCTAGTCAGAGCATTTAATGGAAGGCATCATCTTTTTTTTTTTTTTTTTTTTGGAGGCAGAGTCTTGCTCTGTTGCCCAGGCTGGAGTGCAGTGGCATGGTCTCGGCTCACTGCAACCTGTGCCTCCCAGGTTCAAGCGATTTCCCTGTCTCAGCCTCCCGAGTAGCTGTGATTACAGGCGCGTGCCACCACGCCTGGCTAAGTTTTTGTGTTTTTAGTAGAGACGGAGTTTGACCATCTTGGCCAGGCTGGCCTCGAACTCCTGACCTTGTGATCCGCCCGCCTCAGCCTCCCAAAGCACTGGGATTACAGGTGTGAGCCACTGCGCCCAGCCACACGGAAGGCATCATTCTTTAGAGCCAGACTGCCTGATTCAAATCTCTGCTCCTAGCTATGTGGCGTTTGGCAAGTTATTTATCCATGTCTCAGTTTTTTCACCTATAAAACGAGACATAGAATTGATTGATTAGATGAAATAATAAAATATTTAGTACAGTGCCTGGCATACAATAAGTGCTCAATAAATGTTAATGGCTATTTTAAATTCCATTTATTGTAATGGCAGGTAATAAGGGATGACTAGTAATACATTTGTTAAGAAGTCTGCAGAATTTAGATTAAGCATACTTAAAACAAGTCTTTGAAGCGATAAAGAGGAATCCATACATTTCTTAAATAGGTAGATTCAAAACTATAATGATGTCCTTTATTTCTAAATATGTTAAGTCAGTGTACCATCCAATGCAAAATCTCATAAGGATTTTTTTAAGCCATAAAATTAGTTCCAAGTTAATCTAGAAGGCTAAGTGTTTAGTAATACTAAGGGAAATTTTAGAAAAATATTTTGAGAATTTTTACTTACCAGTTTTAGTATGATATACAATATACAGTAGAATATACCGTAAAGTTAAGAGAACTTAAACCCTATGGTATAAGCATAGGAATAGACAAGCATGTCATTCAGACATAGTCCTGAAATAGTTTGATGTATATTTGAAATGTAGTTTATGATAAAGGCAGTGGTATAGCTCTGTGAGAAAGACAAACTGTTCATTAATTGTGACAACTCTTCTCCAGTCATCTGGAAATAATCTTAGACCTAATACATTCCGGAAGGCTCATAAACATGTAAAAATGAACATTAATAAGCATAGAAAAAAAAATAGGTGAATGTTAATATACTGCAGTGAGGAAGACCCTTCTAAGGATGATTTAAAGTAAGAAAGCATAAAGTAAAAATTGCCTGGTTAAAATTAGTCATTTTTATATTGCAAAAAATCTAAAGTTACAAACAAATTATGGAATGGGGGAAATATTTGTAACACAAAATGCTAATATTATGAATACATAATATTGTGAATTATAAAACAAGAAAAAGATACGCAGTGTAATAAGAAATGTGTCAAGGACTATCACGCAGTTCTTAGAAAATATATATAGATGGCCAGCAAACTTTTAAAGCAATACTCAACATTATTAGTGTTCAAAGGCATGCAAATGCAGAGATACTACTTTTGACAGTTTGACACAGATTAAAAAGTTTGACAGTTTCTAGTGTTTTAGGGATGTGAGGACACAAATACTCTCAAATAATATATTGATGTAAGAGTAAGTTGGGGCCGGGCTCAGTGGCTCATGCCTGTAATCCCAGCACTTTGGGAGGCCTAGGCAGATGGATCCCCTGAGGTTACGAGTTTGATACCATCCTGGCCAACATGGTGAAACCCCATCTCTACCAAAAACACAAAAATTAGCTGGGCGTGGTGGCAGATGCTTATAGTCCCAGCAACTTGGGAGGCTTAGGAGGTGTATTACTTGAACCCAGGAGGCAGAGGTTTCAGTGAGCTGAGATTATGCCACTTCACTTTATCCTGGGAGACAGAGCAAGACTCTGTCTCAGAAAAAAAAAAAAAAAGGTTGATACAGTCTTACTATAGGGCAGAATGGCAATATATATGAAGTTACAATTGTATATATAGTCTTTAACAATTTAAAATTTTATATTTTTGTCACAAGGTAGTAACTTGTTAACAAAAGATACGGGTAACAGGTTTTCTCAGCATTTTTAAAATAATGAAACAGAAACACATTCAATCTAAAAAGCCATTAAAAAGGATGATAGTTTGACAAGATTTCCATATTAAATTTTTACATAAGTGTGTGTGTGTGTATATATATATATTTTTTTTTTCCCCTTCTTTCTAAAATTTATAATAATGGTTAACTCCAGGTGATGAGATTTCAAATAATTTTTATCTATAGTGTTTGAGTTTTCTGCGTGGATTTATCTTTATGATCTTTTTCATTTTAAATTTCTTGTTTTAAAGTATGTTTTCATTCATGAGACTATAAGGATTATATATATGAAGGGTTTTTGTTGGTGGTAGTTTTGTTGTTGTTGTTGTTGTTGGTTTTCAGGGTTTTGGTTTTGAGGCGGGTTCCTCTATCACCCAGGCCTGGGTCTGATGGCGCTGATCTGCGGCTCCGCGCCCTCCGCCTCCAGGTTCAAACAATTCTTTTTGGGGGCGGAGTCCATCTGTCGCGCCAGGCTGGAGTGCAGTTCTGCCTAACTCCCTGGAATAATATTTATGTCAGCTACTACGTGTTTGCCTAACACGTTTTTCTTTTCCTTTTTTTAAATTTATTTTTGGGAGCCCAGTCGGCACATGCTTAATTAGTGCAGTTGCCGCAGTCTCATTTTCACAGACTCCGCCTCCGGGCGTAAGCCATTCTCCTGCCTCAGCCTCCCGAGTAGCTGGGACCACAGGCGCCCGCCACCTCGCCCGGCTAGTTTTTTGTATTTTTTAGTAGAGACGGGGTTTCACCGTGTTCGCCAGGATGGTCTCGATCTCCTGACCTCGTGATCCGCCCGTCTCGGCCTCCCAAAGTGCTGGGATTACAGGCTTGAGCCACCGCGCCCGGCCGGTTCAAGCAATTCTTCAGCGTCAGCCTCCTGAGTAGCTGGGATTACAGGCGCGCACCACCATGCCTGGCTGAGTTTTTTGTTTTTAGTAGAGATGCGGTTTCACCATATTGGCCAGGCTGGTCTCGAACTCCTGACCTTGTTATCCATCCGCCTTGGCCTCCCAAAGTGCTTCAGGTGTGAGCCACCGCGTCTGGCCTTTTTTTTTTTTTTTTTTTTTTTTGAGATGGAGTCTTGCTCTGTTGCCAGGCTGGAGCGCAGTGGCATGATTTTGGCTCACGGCAACCTCCGCCTCTTGAGTTCAAGCAATTCTCCTGCCTCAGTCTCTCGAGTAGCTGGGATTACAGGCACCCGCCACCATGCCCAGCTAATTTTTTATATTTTAGTAGAGACGGGGTTTCACCATGTTGTCCAGGATGGTCTCGAACTCCTGATCTCGTGATTGCCTGCCTCGGCCTCCCAAAGTGCTGGGATTACAGGCGTGACATTGCGCCTAGCCCTCTAGTCTAAATAGTTTTAAGAGGATTACTTTGTAATAACGATATAGAAGGAGTTTAGGCCTCTGTGGCAGTAAAATAAATTGAAGCTCTTTGAAGGTTTTATAAAAGAGAATATCATGAAAGCAGTCTTGAGAAAATTATTTGATCTCTCCTATATTTGAATAGGAAAGTAAAAATCAGAAGCAAGGAGAACAATTGAGATACTCTGGTAGTAAGGCAATACTGATCTATACAAAGGTTCTTGTGTGTGTGTGATCCTTGAAGGACGAGGAAGAAATGATAGACATTTCGAAAAGGACATGGCAGTTACCTGAGAAATGAAAGAATAGGAGTCAAATATAATTCCAAAATTTTTAGCTTAGGGTCACTGGTAAGATGATAATGACAGGAACAAAAATAACATGAGAAGGAAAGTGTGTTTTAGAAGAAAAGATAATGGATACACTTCTAAACATGGTTTAGTTCAAGGTGACATTGAGATCAATTGGCAATGTCCAAACAGCAGTTGGAGATACGAGTTTAGAGTTCAAGTATAAGGATAAGAATGGAGAACCAATTTGGGATCATCAGCTTAATAGGTAAATTCTTGAGGATGGGTGAGTGATTCGATCAGATGGCTAAAAGTTAGCTATTTTCAATAGCTTAGCGTCCTAAAATCAAAGAAGAGAAGCACTGGCAGTCTTTGTCAGTGAAACTGAGAGAAGTTAAAGAAAATTGCTAATTGAAAAGCTGTTCGATTTACAAGAAAAAAAAGTAAATTGGTCACCTAAGAGCAAAGGTTACATGCTGGTGGGCTTTGGGTACCACAATTTTGTTTTTAAGACTTCAAGGCCGGGCGTGGTGGCTCACGCCTGTAACCCCAGCACTTTGGGAGGCCGAGGCGGGCGAATCACCTGAGGTCAGGAGTTCAAAACCAGCCTGACCAAGATGGTGAAACCCTGTCTCTACTAAAAACACACACACAAAAAATTAGCCGGGTGTGATGGCGGGCGCCTGTAATCCCAGCTACTTGGGAGGCTGAGACAGGAGAATCCCTTGAACCTGGGAGGCGGAGGTTGCAATGAGCTGAGACCATGCCAATTGCACACCAGCCTGGGCAACAAGAGTGAAACTCCATCTCAAAAAAAAAAAAAAAAGACATTTTGAACTGGTTAGCAACAACATAAATGAGAAGTTTTCCCATGAAAATTTCGATTTCTGACTTCTTTGGAAAAATATGAAAATCTAGCTGTGCTGGACCAGTGTTTTCACATGGCAACAATTCACCCGTTGCTGATCAGTGGTCGCCTCTTTTAGGTAGCCCGTGCTTTCCAGTTCAAGTTCTACAGTGTCTGCTCCATACGTTTACTTTGTTTGCCTAGCCATCTCAGTCAGCATTTGGATTTTCAAGACAAATCTATTAAGGCAAATCCACATTGACTTACAATGATTTTTTTTTATTTCTACAATTTATTTGAATTCATTATCTGAGTCTCCAGTCTTTGCATGTTTTTTTATTTTTTAGAGGCTGCCTCCATTTGAAACATTTTCTCAGGGACCTACATTGCAGTTCACTCTTCGTTGGACAGGAGAGACCAATGATAAATCTACAGCTCCTATTGCCAAACCTCTTGCCACTAGAAATTCAGAGAGTCTCCATCAGGAAAACAAACCTGGTTCAGTTAAACCTACTCAAACTATTGGTAAGAAAACATTACAATCAAAATAATGGTTTTCAGGGTTAGGTCTCATGCTTTAGATTAATTCACTTGTGTTTTGCTTTATATGATTCTTCTTCTTTTTTTTTTTTTTTTTGAGACGGAGTCTTGCTCTGTTACCCAGGCAGTAGTGCAGTGGCGCGATTTTGGCTCACTGCAACCTCTGCCTTGTGGGTTCAAACGATTCTTCTGCCTCAGCCTCCCAAGTAGCTGTGACTACAGGCACATGCCACCACACCTGGCTAATTTTTTGTAGTTTTAGTAGAGACAGGGTTGGCTGGGCGCAGTGGCTCACACCTGTAATCCCAGCACTTTGGGAGACCAAGGCGGGTGGATCACAAGGTCAGGAGATTGAGACCATCCTGGCTAACACGATGAAACCACGTCCCTACTAAAAATACAAAAAAAAATTAGCCAGGCGTGGTGGTGGCCACCCGTAGTCCCAGTACTCAAGAGGCTGAGGCATGAGAATGGCGTGAACCCGGGAGGCAGAGTTTGCAGTGAGCTGAGATTGTGCCACTGCACTCCAGTCTGGGCGACAGAGCAATACTCCGTCTCAAAAAAAATAATAGTAAGTCAGTAAATTAAAGAAGTAGAGATGAGGTTTCACGATGTTAGCCAGGATGGTCTCCATCTCCTGACCTCATGATCTGCCCGCCTCAGCCTCTCAAAGTGCTGGGATTACAGGCGAGAGCCACCTCTCCTGGCCTCTATGTGATTAGTCGTTTGGAAATACTATTTGGCTTATTAGGTAGGTTACGAATCATGGTAAATTAGGGTTCTCCTATCTTAAGTGTAAAGTTTTGTGTTGAAGTAGTAGTAAAAATTCTTCATCCAGAACCTTTGTGCCAAGTGTACCTAGAAATTTGAATTGAAAAAAAATAAATTTATAGAAGCGTGATATGGTACATGGTATAGATGTCATATATAACATCTTGAAGTGGAATCCTCATGTTAACTTAGGGCAAGTTTTTCCACTAAACAAATTTACCAGAAACTTACAAGAAAACGATTGGTTTTCAGATTAGCTTTTAAGATTTTGGAATCACAACTATAAAGAGCTTTGGAACTAAGTTTTGTTTTGTTTTGTTTTGTTTTGTTTTGTTTTGTTTTGAGATGGAGTCTAGTTCTGTGGCCCAGACTGGAGTGCAGTGGCACAATCTCGGCTTACTGCAAGCTCTGCCTCCCTGGTTCATGCCATTCTCCTCCCTCAACCTCCTGAGTAGCTGGGTTTACAGGCGCCCATCACCACGCCCAGCTACTTTTTTGATTTTTTTTGTTTTTTTTTGTATTTTTAGTAGAGACGGGGTTTCACCTCGTTAGCCAGGATGATCTCTATCTCCTGACCTTGTGATCTGCCCGCCTTTGCCTCCAAAAGTGCTGGGATTACAGGCATGAGCCATCGAGCCCAGCCCAGTAACTATGTTTTTTATAGCTCACATATAAGTTTTTCTGTTTGTTTGTTTTTGTTTTTTTGGTTTTGTTTTGTTTTGTTTTTTTAAATTGGAGTCTCGCTTTCTTGCCCAGGCTGGAGTGCAGTGGTGCAATCTTAGCTCACTGCAAGCTCCACCTCCCGGGATCATACAGTCTCCTGCCTCAGCCTCCAGAGTAGCTGGGACTATAGGCGCTGGCCACCATGCCTGGCTAAAAATTTTTTTTTTTTTTTTTTTGTATTTTTAATAGAGACGGGGTTTCACCGTTTTAGCCAGGAGAGTCTTGATCTCCTAAGCTCATGATCTGCCTGCCTCGGCCTCCCAAAAAATTAGGCCGGGCATGAGCCACTATACCCGGCCTATTTTTTTGTATTTTTAGTAGAGATGGGGTTTCACCGTGTTAGCCAGGATGGTGTTGATCTCCTGACCTTGTGATCCGCTCACCTAGGCCTCCTCCCTAAGTGCTGGGAATTACAGGCATGAGCCACCGCGCCCAGGCTGCAGTGCAGTGGCATGATCTTGGCTCAGCACAACCTCAGCCTCCCGGTTTCAGGAATTCTCCTGCCTCAGCCTCCCGAGTAGCTGAGATTACAGGCACACACCACCATGCCCAGCTAATTTTTGTATTTTTAGTAGAGACAGGGTTTCATCATGTAGGCCAGACTGGTCTCAAACTACTGACCTCCGGTGATCCACCCATCTCGGCCTCCCAAAGTGCTGGGATTACAGGCATGACATCGTGCCCAGCCAGTTTTTAAGAGGAAAAAACATTTTCAAATAGAGTTAACTTTCTGCTGAGTTTAAGGCCCAAGTTGCAGTGTTCTATCATTTTTATTTTACTTTTTTTTTTTTTGAGACAGGGTCTGTCTCTCTCACCCTGGCTGGAGTGCAGTGGTGCCATCTCAGCAACTGCCTCCCAGGCTCAAGAGATCCTCCCACCTTAGCCCTCCATACAGATAGGACTACAGGCTCGTGCCACCACACCATGTTAATTTTTGTATTTTTTGGTAGAGATGGGATTTTGCTGTCACCCACGCTGGTCTCAAACTCCTGAGCTCAAGCAATCTACCTCCCTCAGCGTCCCACAGTACTGGGACTACAGACTTGAGCCGCTGCGCCTGGCCAAGTTCTGTCGTTTTTGTATCTGTCCAGTAGGAACATTTTCCTTGACCTGAGAGCACTTGTGTGTCTTTATCTGCCTGTTTAAAGAAGGCAGAAGGCTTAAGTTGTCCTCTTTGACCACCCATGTACACTCATTGTGTGCAGGTCACAGTAATGGTCAGATTAAAGAGATATAGGAAATGGGGCCAGGCGCAGTGGCTGACAACTGTAATCCCAGCACTTCGGAAGACCAGGGTGGGTGGATTGCTTGAAGCCCAGGAGTTCAAGACCAGCCTGGGCAACATAGTGACACCCTGTCGCTTATAAAAAATAAAAAATATAAATAAAATAAATGGCCTGTGTCAGGGGAAAGGTTTTCCAAGTAAACTGTAGTGTGGGCACTTCTCAGAATACTCAGAAGCCAGTGAAATAGGTAAAAGATTACATTGAAACTAAGAAAAAGTTATATACAAATTATACCTAATAGTTAATTAAGTAAGGAAATATAAATACCCTTTTTTTTTTTTTTCTTTTGGAGACGGAGTCTTGCTCCGTCACCCGTGCTGGAGTGCAGTGGCGTGACCTCAGCTCACTGCACCCTCTGCCTCCCGGGTTCAAGCAATTCTCCTGCCTCAGCCTCCCAAGTAGCTGGGACTACAGGCATGTGCCACCATGCCTGGCTAGTTTTTATATGTATATATTTTCTTAGTAGAGATGGCATTTCACCATGTTAGCCAGGCTGGTCTCAAACTTCTGACCTCAGGCAGTACGCCCGCCTCAGCTTCCCAAAGTGCTGGGAATGCAGACATGAGCCACCGTGCCCGGCCTGAAATAATTTTAATATACTAAGTATAACTTTCTGATAAACCATCACTTAGTGTCTGCTCACACCTGGGC
This sequence comes from Papio anubis, assembly GCF_008728515.1. Lineage (NCBI taxonomy): Eukaryota > Metazoa > Chordata > Mammalia > Primates > Cercopithecidae > Papio > Papio anubis. Next base: position 24,598,920 of record NC_044992.1, read on the forward strand.
TCTGAGAATACAAACACCAATTAAAACCACACTCTGGGCTGGACATGCTGACTCACATCTGTAATCCTAGTGCTTTTGGAGGCCGAGAAGAGCAGATTGCCTGAGCTCAGGAGTTCGAGACCAGCCTGGGCAACATGGTGAAACCCTGTCTCTACTAAAATACAAGCAATCAGCCGGGTGTGGTGGCGGGTACCTGTAATCCCAGCTACTCAGGAGGCTGAGGCACGAGACTTGCTTGAACCCAGGAGGTGGAGGTTGCAGTGAGCTGAGATTGTGCCACTGCACGCCAGCCTGGGCAACAAAGTGAATCTTTGTCTCAACAGCAAAAAAAACACAACCACACTCTGACCTCAAAGTGCTTAAAACAGCATGGTAATGACATATAATTACTTGGAGTTACTTTTTTAATTGTTTAGGATATGGGAGGTGGTTTTTTGTTTTTGTTTTTTGAGACAGAGTTTCGCTTTTGTCACCCAGGCTGAAGTGCAGTGGTGTGGTCTCAGCTCACTGCAACCTCCACCTCCCGGGTTCAAGCAATTCTCCTGCTTCCGCCTCCTGAGCAGCTAGGATTGCAGGTGCCCACCACCATGCCCGGCTAATTTTTTGTGTCTTTAGTAGAGACGGGGGTTTCGCCATGTTGGGCAGGCTCGTCTCTAACTCCTGACCTCATGATCCGCCTGCCTTGGCCTCCCAATGTGCTGGGATTACAGGCATGAGCCACCGCGCCGGGCCGGAGGTGCTTTTTAAGGAAAAAATATGTCCTGCCAACAGATCTTAACATCAGCTTAGGGATGCTGATTATGGGTATTATTCCCACAGTCATCAGTTGAGGGAAATAACAGAAATGTATTTAAATACCACAAGTAGAATTCTGTGAAACCTTTAGTATTTAATAGTTTTTGTGAGGTACGTTATTTTGCTTTTCAAAAGCAGTGTTTTTATTGAATATAAAAGTGTATGTTTTCAGCTGTTAAAGAATCATTGACTACAGATCTGCAAACAAGAAAAGAAAAGGATACTCCAAATGAAAACCGACAGAAATTAAGAATATTTTATCAGGTAAACATAGCTGACCCTTCTTAAATTAATTATGAAATGTATTTGTTGTTTGTCAAACATGAATATTTTTTATTTTTATTTTATTTATTTGAGACAGGGTCTCACTTTGTTGCCCAGGCTGGAGTGCAGTGGTACAATCTCAGCTCACTGCAACCTCTGCCTCTTGGGTTCGACCAGATTCTCACACCTCAGCCTCCCAAGTAACTGATTACAAGCACACGCTGTCACTCCCGGCTAATTTTTATAGTTTTTATGGAGACGAGGTTTTACTATGTTGCCCAGGCTTATCTTGAGCTCCAAGCGATACATTTGACAGTGTCTGCCTTGGCCTCCCAAAATGCTGGGATTAACAGGCACGAGTGACCTCGCCTTGCTGGGTATATTTAATTGAAGAGAATATCTCTAATTTGATTTTCCTTTTAAATTTTTAAAACTATTTTTAGAAGTGATGTTTAAACAAAATATCTTATTATGCATAAATTGGAGATTTGCTTTTTTTTTTTTTAAATTGTTTTTAGTTTCTCTATAACAACAATACAAGGCAACAAACTGAAGCAAGAGATGACCTGCATTGCCCTTGGTGCACTCTGAACTGCCGCAAACTTTATAGTTTACTCAAGCATCTTAAACTCTGCCATAGCAGATTTATCTTCAACTATGTTGTGAGTAATTTTTCATATTTTCTCAATTTGTATTAAGAACATCTCTTGTACCCCACAAATATATACACCTGTGTACCCACAAAAATTTTTAAAATTAAAAAAGGGAAAAAATACGCATTAAGTACAAGACAGCTTGACTTTCAAAAATTGCACTTTGTATAAAAATAACAAATTTCTGTATTTGATAGATTGCTGTATATATGGATTACCGTGAATGATTCAGAGTTGACATGTATTTGGAATTATAATTAATGTTTGTGTAGTGTGTCTTAAGTGACTCACAAAATCCTCAACCAACTCTTTGAATTAAATAATTTTCTTATTCTTGCTCAACCAAGAAATAAATGACATAGTTAAGATTTTAACACATTTTGTTGACCCCAGGTCTTCTGACTGCCTGTTTTACCATGCTGGTGTGCCTGGCCTATTTTAGTTTTCTAAATATTAAGAACCCACAGATTCTTTAATTAAATTGGAGGGATATTTAGGATAGGATAATTAATATTTTTTTGACATTTTTGTTGCAGTATCATCCAAAAGGTGCTAGGATAGATGTTTCTATCAATGAGTGTTATGATGGCTCCTATGCAGGAAATCCTCAGGATATTCATCGCCAACCTGGATTTGCTTTTAGTCGCAACGGACCAGTTAAGAGAACACCTATCACACACATTCTTGTGTGCAGGTCGGTAAAAAGGGCATATACCAAAAGTTTAAGCTCTGATTTTTACTGATATTGGAGGAAGAAAGGAGCCAGACGAAGCTACTAGTTAGGTGGAAATTATTTTTCAGTATTAGGTGTCTGTGGGGTTGTTAACTGCTTTATAACACTTGATAGCTCCTATTTCTACAGAGGTTTTCTCACTTTTTCTTTGAACTTTATCCTTAAGTTTTAATAATGTTAATGTCACTACTGCTGCAGTGGTTAGTGAGATTAAAGAATTTTGTTAGTAGAATTTTCTGGAGAATTGCTTGAACCTGGGAGGTTGAAGTTGCAGTGAGCCGAGGTCACGCCATTGCGCTGCAGCCTGGCAACAAAAGCGAAACTTCATCTCAAATAATAATAATAGTAATAAATAAAATTACAAAGGGGGAATTTTTAATCTTAGTAAAACTGAAAAAAATTTTAAGGCAGGTGTATGTAACCAGTGTTAGGACTTTTCTGCTTTGTGAATATACATGAGTTAGAATATACAATTTTGACATGTAGAATTTTATATGCATATTCCTATCTGAATGGGCCCTATCTAGCACTTCATTTCTTTTTCCTCCTTTTTAACTATAAATTTTCACACACAGAAAGATAGTTTTAAAACTGTGTTTGAATTAATATGTAATAGGTTTGATTTACATTATGTACCGAAAGAAAATAATTATTGGGGCTGTGCCTCTAATACTGTTGTTTTGTGGTTAGTTTTATAAAATGGTGATGTTGCAGATTATCAGAGATCTCAACTCCTAGTCGTGAGGTTAGATGGTATACATGTAGAGACCATAAATCAACATTTATTTCTTTTCATTAGGCCAAAACGAACAAAAGCAAGCATGTCTGAATTTCTTGAATCTGAAGATGGAGAAGTAGAACAGCAAAGAACATATAGTAGTGGCCACAATCGTCTGTATTTCCATAGTGATACCTGCTTACCTCTCCGTCCACAAGAAATGGAAGTAGATAGTGAAGATGAAAAGGATCCTGAATGGCTAAGAGAAAAAACCATTACAGTAATTATTATTACCATCTTTATTGGCAATTGTCTTGAAATATTAATTTGTTTTGAAAATTGCTTAATATGAACTAGACTTTCAGTGTAAAGCAACTCTTTTTTTAAAAAATTAAGGAATCCGGCCGGGCGCGGTGGCTCAAGCCTGTAATCCCAGCACTTTGGGAGGCCGAGGCGGGTGGATCACGAGGTCAGGAGATCGAGACCATCCTGGCTAACATGGTGAAACCCCGTCTCTACTAAAAATACAAAAAAAAACTAGCCGGGCGTGGTGGCGGGCGCCTGTAGTCCCAGCTACTCGGAGGCTGAGGCAGGAGAATGGCGTGAACCTGGGAGGCGGAGCTTGCAGTGAGCCGAGATCGCGCCACTGCACTCCAGCCTGGGTGACACAGCGCGAGACTCCGTCTCAAAAAAAAAAAAAAAAAAAAATTAAGGAATCCAGAAATGTACAATTTTTTAAATTGTCACTTTAAAAGTTAACCAAGTTAGGTTGGGGGTGGTCACTCATCCCTGTAATCCTAGCACTTTTGGAGGCAGTCAGATTGCCTGAGTTCAGGAGTTCAAGACCAGTCGACAACATGGCGAAACCCGGTCTCTACTAAAAATGCAAAAAATTAGCTGGGTATGGTGGCACGCACTTGTAGTCCTAGCTACTCAGGAGGCTGAGGCAGGAGAGTCGCTTAACCCCAGGAGGTGGAGGTTGCAGTGAGCCAGGATTATACCACTGCACTCCAGCCTGGGTGATAGAGCGAGACCCTGTCTCAAAACAAAAAAGTTACCAAGTTAAAGGGAAGATGGATTTTCTTCAAGTAAATTTGTATTGTGTATTTTCATTTCTATATTTATAGGTAATCGTAATTTAACCTTTCCCTTTTCATTTATTTGCTTGCTTATTTATTTATTTATTTTCTGAGACAGAGTCTCCTCTGTCGCCTAGGCTGGAGTGGAGTGGCATGATCTCGGCTCACTGCAAGCTCCACCTCCCGGGATCACGCCATTCTCCTGCCTCAGCCTTCCGAGTAGCTGGGACTACAAGCGCCTGCCACCACGCCCGGCTAATTTTTTGTATTTTTTTTTAGTAGAGACGGGGTTTCACCATATTAGCCAGGATGGTCTTGATCTCTTGACTTTGTGATCCACCCACCTCGGCCTCCCCAAGTGCTGGGATTACAGGCGTGAGCCACCACACCCGGCTACCTTTCCCTTTTTAAATGATGGCAGGTGTGCGGGCTCACACCTATAATCCCAACACTTTGGTAAGGTGAGTTGGGCTGATCACCTGAGGTCAGGAGTTTGAGACCAGCCTCGCCAACGTGGCAAACCCCTTCTCTACTAATAGAAAATACAAGTTAGCTGGGCATGGTAGCATGTGCTTGTGATCGAAGCTGCTCGGGAGGCTGAGACAGGAGAATCCGGAACCCGGAAGGTCAAGGTTTAAGTGAGCTGAGTGCCACTGTACTTCAGCCTGGGCGACAGAGCAAGACTCTGTCTCTAAATAAATGAATAAAATACAATAAAATGACTACTTACATAGAAGTCAATTTTAAGAAATGTTACCACTTTGCTGTAAAATAAGTTGTGGTATTTTTGGTTCCAAAACATTGTTTTTGACATACTCACAAATTTTTCTTAAAGTATGTTACATTTATTCTGTGTTTAATAGGTGTTTTTCGTTCTTTTCCCCAGCAAATTGAAGAATTTTCTGATGTTAATGAAGGAGAGAAAGAAGTGATGAAACTCTGGAATCTCCATGTCATGAAGCATGGGTAGGGTATTTCTAAATTAATTTAAATATTTTATTCTTTATGGTCTTTTGCTGTTTGCCATTCTAGAAATCTAAAATTCAATCAATGTATATGTGTCCCAAATCTTATTCTAGTTCAGTGTTTTTTGGTTTGGTAGGTTTTTTTTAGGTACAAAGACGTTCCTTTTGGTATTATTTTTAACAGTGAATTAATATTATATTCATTAGTATTAATAAAATCAGGGCAAAAACTGGGCCTTGTCTTTAGAACTTGTTGCAGAGATGTGAGTCATTGCAACATTATGTATCAGGGTTGTGATTCCATCACCTTTCAAGAGGAACAGACTGCTACAACCCTGGTGTCTGTAGAAAATGGTGACATCATTATAGACCTTCCTCAGAAATCACTGGTGCCCATCCTAACTCTCGTAGTAGTGTTTCTCCCATGCTTGCAAACTCTATCAGGGTTGATTCATTCACACTCAAAACATCTTATAGAGCTGGGCGTGGTGGCGCACACCTGTAATCCCAGCACTCTGAGAGGCCAAGGTGGGTGGATCACTTGAGGTCAGAAGTTTGAGACCAACCTGGCCAATATGGTGAAACCCTGTCTCCACTAAACATACAAAAATTAGCTGGGTGTGTTGTCACACACCTGTAATCCCACTTACTCGGGAGGCTGAGGCACTAGAATTGCTTGAAGAACCCGGAAAGTGGAAATTACAGTGAGCCAAGATTGCACCACTGCACTCCAGCCTGGGCAACAGAGTGAGACCCTGTCTCCAAAAAAAAAAAAAAAAAAAAAAGCCACCTTGGTGGGACCCACGACCAGGGAGCAGCAGAAGGCAAGACAGAGCTGGAGGTTCATTTAATGACCCAATTTTCATGCCTTTTATTGCCATGTGTTACATGTCTGGAAATCCTGAAAATTACCACAGTTATTACCACAATTTTTAACAATTGGTTAATTTTTCAGAATAAAACATGAGGCTTTTTGGATTTGTTTACCATTTCTTAGAGCTGAAAGGAGAACAATTTTTGTTTCTTACTCCTTTGCAGCTAAAAGTATGTTCCTGGCTTGGTGTGGTGGCTCACACTTATAATGCTGGCATTTTAGGATGCCAAGGCAGGAGGATCCCACTGGGGTGGGAACTAAAAAGAGACCAACCTGGGCAGCATAGTGAGGACCTTGTATACTAAATTTTTTTTTTTTTTTTTTTTTTTTTTTTTTTTTTTTTTTTTTTGAGACAGAGTCTCTCTGTCGCCCAGGCTGGGAAGTGTCTTGATCTCGACTTTCACTACTGGCTTTCCTCCCAGGTTCGGCCTTTCTCCTGCCTCAGCCTCCCGAGGCGGCTGGGACTACAGGCACCCTGCAGCCCAGCTAATTTTTTGTATTACAGTAGGGCAGGGGTTTCACGTGTTAACTCAGGATGGTCTCAGTCTCTGACCTGAAGTGATCCGCCACCTGGGCTTTCTCAAAGTGCCCCTGGAATTACAGGCATAATTACAAACCCACCCCATAGAGTGTTGTGCTTTTTTTTTTTTTTTTTGGGGCGGAGTCTGGCTCTGTCGCCGGGCTGAAGTGCAGTGGCAGGATCTCAGCTCACTGCAAGCTCCATCCCAGGTTCGCCATTCTCCTGCCTCAGCCTCCGGTGGCTGGGGCTACAGAGCCTGCCATGTCGCCCGGCCTATTTTGTATTTTTTAGTAGAGATGGGGGTTTCACCGTGTTAGTCAGGATGGTCTCGATCTCCTGACCTCGTGATCCGCCCATCTCGGCCTCCCAAAGTGCTGGGATTACAGGCTTGAGCCACCGTGCCCGGCCGTATTTTATGCTTTTAAGACTGCTTATGTAATTGAAGAACAGAAATTATATCTACTGTTCTAATGGCACCTGTTTAAGCTTAACTTAGATTAAATCTCTTGAAATTTCTAAAATGGTAAGCTCATTCAGATGATTAAGGCTCAGTTTCTCTATAGTTTTACCGCTTCTTTTACCATCTTTTATTTACTGGAATTGGATATAGTCTTCTTATAATGGTTATCACTATTGCATTTGACAAAAATGCCTTGTATTGCTATTGATTTTCTGTTTTTATTAAATAGGTTTATTGCTGACAATCAAATGAATCATGCCTGTATGCTGTTTGTAGAAAATTATGGACAGAAAATAATTAAGAAGAATTTATGTCGAAACTTCATGCTTCATCTAGTCAGCATGCATGACTTTAATCTTATTAGCATAATGTCAATAGATAAAGCTGTTACCAAGCTCCGTGAAATGCAGCAAAAATTAGAAAAGGGGGAATCTGCTTCCCCTGCAAACGAAGAAATAACTGAAGAACAAAATGGGACAGCAAATGGATTTAGTGAAATTAACTCAAAAGAGAAAGCTTTGGAAACAGATAGCGTCTCAGGGGTTTCAAAACAGAGCAAAAAACAAAAACTCTGAAAAGATCTAACCCCATGTTATGGACAAACACTGAAATTACATTTTAGGGAATTCATCCTCTAAGAAGAATTATGTTTTTGTTTGTAATCATAGGTTCCAAACAGGCACTGTTAGATGAAGTAAATGATTTCAACAAGGATATTTGTATCAGGGTTCTACTTCACTTCATTATGCAGCATTACATGTATATCACTTTCATTGATATCATTAAAACCTTCTCTAGTTTAAGCATGAAAAGCAATATTTCAAAGAAAGTATTTTTAAATTCAACAGTTGTCATCAAATATGTTGAATTGATAATCTAGAAATTATTTCATATATAAATTAGAATTTTTTTGCATTTATGACTGGCTGTTTTTCTACTTTGTAATTGTGAGACATTTTCTTGGGGAGGGAAAATTGGAATGGTTCCCTTTTTTAGAAATTGAAGCGGTCTTCATATATCAACTACAGAAAAGAAAAAAATAGAAATTGAAGGATTTTTATGAAATTATATTGCATTACGATTTGCAGTCAAACTTAGATCCTTGTTTTTGAAATCATTTATCAATTCAGAATGAAAAATTATAATGTGAGATATTTTACATTACGTAAGTTCATTTTACAATTAAAAAATAGCACTTCTTCATCTTATGCCTGTTTGAGACAATAATAAATTTTCACATTGTTGACAGTGAAATGCCATGTTGGTTTATAAGATTACTGACCATTTTGTTTTCATGTGGATAATTTTAGTGCATTGCTCACTCAGTATGTTTTTTTTTTAACTTGAACATTTTGCTTGTTTTGGTTTTTCTTTTTTAATTAGATAATCACATGGAAAATTCAGCTGTTCGTATCTTTAAATTAGGATTGCAAACCAAGGGAAGAACACGCTTGAGATTTTAAAATGTCACTTATAAGGGGAGAAGTGTTCTTAAAAAGTCAACCAGAAAACTGTTATGCCTTTTATTTCTTTGCAAGGATGTCTTTGTAATGTGTTTCATGAATAGAATATCCAATACAGATAAGCTGACTTGAATCATTTTGAGCAATTTTGCCCTGTGTTGTATGTGTTTCATGCACATATTTGCAGTTGGATTTTCTCCAACAGAAAGTGGATTCACTACTGGCACATTAACAAGCACCAATAGGTTTTATTCCAACTCCGAGCACTGTGGTTGAGTAACATCACCTCAATTTTATATTATCCTTAAAGATATTGCATTTTCATATTCTTTATTTATAAAGGATCAATGCTGCTGTAAATACAGGTATTTTTAATTTTAAGATTTCATTCCACCACCATCAGATGCAGTTCCCTATTTTGTTTAATGAAGGGATATATAAGCTTTCTAATGGTGTCTTCAGAAATTTATAAAATGTAAATACTGATTTGATTGGTCTTTAAGATGTGTTTAACTGTGAGGCTATTTAACGAATAGTGTGGATGTGATTTGTCATCCAGTATTAAGTTCTTAGTCATTGATTTTTGTGTTTAAAAAAAAAATAGGAAAGAGGGAAACTGCAGCTTTCATTACAGATTCCTTGATTGGTAAGCTCTCCAAATGATGAGTTTTAGTAAACTCTGATTTTGCCTCTGGATAGTAGATCTCGAGCATTTATCTCGGGCTTTAATTTGCTAAAGCTGTGCACATATGTAAAAAAAAAAATAGATTATTTTAGGGGAGATGTAGGTGTAGAATTATTGCTTATGTCATTTCTTAAGCAGTTATGCTCTTAATGCTTAAAAGAAGGCTAGCATTGTTTGCACAAAAAGTTGGTGATTCCCTCCCCCAAATAGTAATAAAATTACTTCTGTTGAGTAAACTTTTTATGTCATCGTAAAAGCTGAAAAAATCCCTTTGTTTCTATTTATAAAAAAAAAGTGCTTTTCTATATGTACCCTTGATAACAGATTTTGAAGAAATCATGTAAGATGATAAAGCATTTGAATGGTACAGTAGATGTAAAAAAAATTCAGTTTAAAAGAACATTTGTTTTTACATTAAATGTTTATTTGAAATCAAATGATTTTGTACATAAAGTTCAATAATATAAAAGCTGTATTCTGTTTTGGGGTTTTTTGTTATTATGCATTGTTAACATGTACATTAAAATTTTGGTTTAGATAGCATAGTAAGAATTCAGCCTCAGATGAGTCAGAGCTAATAAGAAATTAGGAAAATCTTAATGTGAAATCCTGCTTTCATCAGTTACAACTAGTATGTCATTTATGGTATTACATAAATATTTAAAAACTTTTAGTTCAGAGTAATGTCAATTATTAGTCACCCACATAGCTACGCATCTTTGGTTGTGGATTTTTTTCTTTTAAGTGAAAAAATTTATCTTGGTAATTAGAAAGCTCATAGAGGCCAGGTATGGTGGCTCACACCTGTAATCCCAACACTTCGGGAGGCTGAGGTGGGTGCATCACAAGGTCAGGAGGTCAAGACCAGCCTGGCCAACATAGTGAAACCCTGTCTCTACTAAAAATAAAAAAATTAGCTGGGCATGGTGGCATGCGCCTGTAATCCCAGCTACTCGGGAGTCTGAGGCAGGAGAATCGTTTGAAACCAGGAGGCAGAGGTTGTGAGCAGAGATCGCACCATTGTACTCCAGCCTGGGCAACAGAGCAAGACTCTGTCTCCAAAAGAGAAAAGAAAAAATTAGCTGAGTGTGGTGGTGCACACTTGTAGTCTCAGCTACTCCAGAGTCTGAGGAGAAGATCACTTCAGCCTGGGAGGTTGAGGCTGCTGTGAGCCATGTTCATGCCAGGCACTCCATCCTGGGTGACAGAGTGAGACTCTGTCTCAAAAAAAAAAAATGTATACTGAATATTAGATACTGCTTCAGTAAATAATTTCTAAAATTATTTAAATACTGATTACTGAATGTGAAAGGAAATTTTTGAAAACTATTTTGGGGCCTGGCATACTGGCTCATGCCTGTAATTCCAGCACTTTGGGAGGCTGAGGTGGGAGGAGGTGTTTTGAGATCAGGCTAGGCAACATAGTGAGGAAACTCCATCTTTATTAAAATATAGGAAAATTGGCTGGGCGTGGTGGATCACCGAGGTCAGGAGTTCGAGACCAACCTGGCCTATATGGTGAAACTCCATCTCTACTAAAAATACAAAATTAGCTGGGTGTTGTGGCGGGCACCTGTAATCCCAGCTACTGGGGAGGCTGAGGCAGGAGAATCACTTGAACCCGGGAGGCGGAGGTTGCGGTGAGCCAAGATCGCACCACTGCACTCCAGCCTGGACAACAAGACTGAAACTCTGTCTCAAAAAAAAAAAAAAACAGAAAAAGCAGGAAAAGATGGATTAAGAACACAGACGGTTTCATCAAGATGGAAGTTGGCAGATGTCACTGTTCAGAAGAAAAGGAGAAACAGACACTCAACACAGTTATGGCCGGAAAATAAATTGGTACAACCTCTAGAGAAAGCAATCTGGTGCTTTATGTTAAAATCGCAATGCAGATAACCTTTGCCCTAGTAACTCAATTTTTAGGAATTTATCCTCCGTGTGAACTAGAATATAAATTGACAAATTGTCACCACTGTTAAAAATAGCAGATTAGGCCGGGCGCGGTGGCTCAAGCGTGTAATCCCAGCACTTTGGGAGGCCGAGACGGGCGGATCACGAGGTCAGGAGATCGAGACCATCCTGGCTAACACGGTGAAACCCCGTCTCTACTAGAAATATAAGAAAATTAGCCGGGCGAGGTGGCGGGCGCCTGTAGTCCCAGCTACTCGGGAGGCTGAGGCAGAAGAATGGCGTGAACCCAGCGGGGCAGAGCTTGCAGTGAGCCGAGATCTCGCTACTGCACTCCAGCCTGGGGCACAAAGCAAGACTCCGTCTCAAAAAAAAAAAAAAATAAATAAATAGCAGATTAGACAAATCAGTAAGGGACTGGTTAAATTATCATACATCCATGTAAGTGTACAGTATACTATTTAGCAATTTTTAAAAGGATCAGAAAGGGCTGGGTTCAGTGGCTTATGCCTGTAATCGCAGCACGTTGGTAGGCCTACGGGTGGATCATTTGGGGCTGGGAGTTCCAGACCAGCTTGGCCAACTTATCAAAACCCTGCCTCTACTAGAAATATCAAAAATTAGCCGGGCATGGTGGTGCATACCTGAAATCTTAGCTACTTGGGAGGCTGAGGCAGGAGAATCACTGGAACCTGGGAGGTGCACTGCATTGCAGCCTGGGCAACAGAGGGAGACTCAAAAAACAAAAACAGACACAGTGAAAAGCCTCCCTCCCATTTGTCCTTTTCTCCAATTCACTGTCCTCCATAAAAGCAACTGTTTCTGTGTATACTTTTAGATATACTCTACAACTCAAATATGGGAATTTTTCAATTTTTAATAATAAAAATGGTAGTATGCCATAAATTATTCTGTACTGTACTTCTGTTTTGGTGTTTGTTCCACATTGACATCAGTTCACAGAACCCTTTTCTGGTCCTTTTTTTTTTTTTTTTTTTTTTTTTTTTTTTTTGCTTTTTGAGACGAGTCGTGCTGCTGGGCAAGGCTGGAATGCAGTGGCACACCCTTGGCTCACTGCAACCTCCACCTCCCAAGCTCAAGCGATTCTCCTGTCTTAGCCTCCCCAGTGAGATTATAGACACCCACCACCACGCCCGGCTAATTTTTGTATTTTTAGTAGAGACAGAGTTTCACCATGTTGGACAGGCTGGTCTCCAACTCCTGACCTCAAGTGATCCACCTGCCTCGGCCTCCCAAAGTGCCTGAATTACAGGTGTGAGCCACTGTGCTGGGCTCACTCAGTTTATATTTTCTGCTTGTTATAGTATGTTGCTCCTAGTGTAATTATACCACATACCATGTTAAAGCAGACACCTATGTTTTCCCCTGTTAGCAGTAAAAAAAGAAAGAAAAAAAGCCCTGATTAAATTCATCTATTCATCTAAAGATGAAATTGTATGTAGTCTTCCCTTCAACAAACAACTACCAGGATATGCCAGAACTTAAGTTCACAGTATGCACTCTGGTGTGTGTGTGCGTGCGTTTTTCTTGGGGAAAAAAAAAAATTATGTAGACCGGGCACAGTGGGTCACACCTGTAATCCCAGTACTTTGGGGGGCTGAGGTGAGTGTATCCACCTGAGGTCAGGAGTTCAAGACCAGCCTGGCCAACATAATGGAACCCTATCTCTACTAAAAATACAAAAATTAGCCGGGCATGGTGGTGGGCACCTGTAATCCCAGCTACTTGGGAGGCTGTGGCAGGGATAATTGCTTGAACCTGGCAGGTGGAGGTTGCAGTGAGCCGAGGTTGCAGTGAGCCAAGATTGCGCCACTGCACTCCAGCCTAGGTGACAGACGGAGACTCCGTTTCAATATATATATATACACACACACACACAGATAGAGTGAGTCTCGCTATGTTGTTCAGGCTGGGCTCAAACTCCTGGGCTCCAGCAGTCCTCCTGCCTCGACCTCCCAAAGTACTGGGATTGTAGGCATGAGCCACTGTACCTGGCTCAATCTGTTTTTTTTTGAGACCCGGAGTCTGGCTCACAATAAGCCCAGGCTGAAGTGCATTTGGCGGATCTCAAAGCTCGCTACAGAAGCTCCACCTCCCGGGTCTAGGCCATTCTCCTGCCTCAGCCTCCCGGTAGCTGGGACTACAGGCGCCGCCACCTGCGCCTGGCTAGTTTTGTATTTTTAGTGAGACAGGGTTTCACCGTGTTAGCCAGGCTAGTCTCGATCTCCTGACCTCGTGATCCAGCCCGTCTCGGCCTCTCCCAAAGTGCTGGGATGACAGGCTTGAGCCAGCCCGGCCCCCCTTTTTTTTTTTTTTGAAGCGGAGTCTCTCTGTGTTGCCAGACTGGAGTGCAGTGGCGGGATCTTCAGCTCCTGCAGCCTCCGCCTCCGAAGGTTCAAGAAGTGATTCTCCTGCCTCAGCCTTTCAGAGTAGCTGGGACTCTGGGCTTGTTGCTAGCACGCCCAGCTAATTTTGTATTTTTAGTAGAGGGCCAGGGGTTTCACCATGTTGGCCAGGATGGCCTCAATCCTGACCTCATTGATCTTGCCTCCTTGGCCTTCAAAGTGCTGGCATTACAGACGTGAGCCTGGCTCCCGACCCCACTCTGGTATTCTTAGTGGGTGCTTTGAGATGGTGGTGCTTTTTTTTTTGGGGATGGAGTTTTGCTCTTACCCAGGCTGGAGTGCAATGGCATGATCTTGGCTCACCATGGCCTCCACCTCCACCTCCTGGAGTTCAAGCTGATTCCCTGCCTCTTGCCTCCCAATGGTGGGTGGGATTACGAGAGCATACACCACTACACCCAGCTAATTTTGTATTTTTAGTGGAGATGGGGTTTCTCACCATGTTGGCCAGGATGGCTAGATCCTCTGACCTCGTGATCCACCCGTCCCGGCCTCTCAAAGTGCTGGGATTATAGGCATGAGCCACTGTACACAGCCCCAAAGAATCAATTTCTAGAGGAATATATGTTCACCACTAGTGTAAGAGTTGATTTATACAGGGGTAAAATTCACACAAAAGTTCTTACTCAAAGTAAGATTGTTACTTAAACATCTACTGGGATGAATCATTTTATAAAGGCAGTTCTAGAAAACAGGATTTATCTCCTGGATTATTAGTTGTTTTTTTTTCTTTTCTTTTTTTTTTTTTTTTTTTGAGATGGAGTCACCAGCTCTCTAGCCATGCCAAGCTGGAGTGCAGTGGCGGATCTCAAAACCACTGCAAGCTCCACGCCGCTTAAATTCACGCCATTCTCCTGCCTCTGAGCCTCCCCGAGTAGCTGGGACTGCAGAGCCGCCACCTCGCCCGAGCTAGTTTTGTATTTTTTAGTAGAGACAGGGGTTTTCACGTGTGTGCGCCCAGGATAGTCTTGATCTCCTGACCGCCTTGATCCGCCCGTCTTTCGGCCTCTAGAAGTGCTAGGATTACAGGCAGGCCACCGCAGCGCCCGGCCTGTTTTTTTCTTTGTGTAAATCCATTTTTTGTTTGTTTGTTTGGGGCGGGTTTTATGCTTGCCCAGGCTGCAGAGGTGCGATGGGTGCAGTCTTGGCTGGCTCCTGCAGCCTCAATTCCCGGGTTCAAAACCCAATTCTCTGTCTCAGCCCTCCCGAGTAGCTAAGTCCACAGGCCCTTGTGCCACCGCCCAACTAATTTTTTGTATGTTTGGCTAAGGAGGAAGGGGTTTCATCGTAGTAGTCAGGTCGGTCTCCAGAGCTCCTGACCCGGGTGTCCACCCAGCCTCAGCCTCCCAAAGTGCTGCAGTTATAGGCAAGCCCTCTGGGCCCGGAATCTTGATCCATTTTATCTGCTGCTCTTTCCTTGCAGCGGGGTTCCATTGCCGAGGTGCCTAACTCCAAAGTCTGTATTTACATTACATTTTCTTTTTAATTTTCTTTTCCTTTTTTTTAATTTTATTTTTTACAGGGCCAGATCTGGCTTACAATAGCAAATTGGTCTGCAGTTGCAGTCTCGGCTCACTGCAAAGCTCCAGCCTCCTGGAGTTCCGCGCCCGTTCTCCTGTCTCAGACTCCTGAGTAGTGGGACTACAGGCTGCCCAGCCTCCAGCCTGGCTAATTTTTTTGAGACAGAGTCATCTGTCTTTGGGGACAGAGTAGCCGGGCTGGAGTGGAATTACGGTGGTACGATTCGGCTCAGTGCAACCTGCAACACCCTGGTTCAAGTGATTCTCCTGCCTCAGCCTCGCCAGTAGCTGTGATTACAGGCAGCCCACCCCACACCCTGCATGATGATTTTGGGGCGGGAGTTTCCTTCTTGTTGCCCAGGGTGGTGTGCAGCCAGTGGCATGATCTCGGCTCACATAACCTCAGCCTCCCGGGTTCAAGCCCGATTCTCCTGCCTCAGCCTCAGGAGTTGCTGGGATTGGGAAAAAGCTTGCCACCACCATGCATTTAATTTGTATTTTTAGTTGAGATGGGGTTTCTCCATGTTGGTCAGGCTGTTCTTGGACTCCCGACCTCAAGTGATCCGCCTGCCTCGGCCTCCCAAAGTGCTGGGATTACAGGCGTGAGCCACTGCACTTGCCCCCACGCCCAGGTAATTTTTGTATTTTTAGTAGAGACAGGGTTTCACCATGTTGGCCAGGATGGTCTTGATCTCCTGACCTTGTGATCTGCCCACCTCGACCTCCCAAAGTGCTGGGATTACAGGTGTGAGCCACTGCACCTGGCCTGCCATCCTTTTTCGTAACCCAAATAGCTTCTACCTGTTCTTCTAGTGTGCTATCACTAGTAGCCATTCTTCTGTTCAGCTATTGAATATCTGTGCCAACACTTTTCCCAAGCACTAGGAATGGGAAGCTGTGTAAGACTAAGATCCTGCTTCAAGGATTCTCCCAGTGCTTATAGGTCAAAACGAGTCATTTACATCTTCCTTCTTTCCCTATTATAAGCATATATCCCTTTGGTAGACTTGCTACTCCAGAGAAAAGGTGAAGTTATACAGGTATCGGAATAGAAGTTTTTTCTATTTTGACACGTAAATTTATGAATTGCCTGAAATACCTAGAATGTAATGGGACTAATAAATCTTAGCTCCTTTCTTTACTAATTCAACTAAGATTTTCTACCAAGTGGGTTGTCTAAATTATACCTGTTTCTCTTCTTGTTTGGGGAGTAGATTCTTCTGTCAGACCTTGTAGGGGAGGGATCATCTTTGCTATATGGGTAGTTAGGATTACAGAGCCTTATTTATTCTTTAAAGACTTACTTAGCATCTAATATGGCTCATACATTAGGCATGGGGATACAAAGATAAATAAGCCAGATACCGTTGTCATCATCATGAATCTTAAATTCTAGTGAGGGAGATTTTCATTTATGTTTTAGTAAATTATATTCCATAATGTCTAATATCAGACTTGTGTCCTGGACATAGTGTAGTACAGGGAAGAATTATGGGCTTTGGAATTAGGTATGGATTTGAATCCCAGCTTTGGTTGTGCTTGCAACTTTATATATAACTCAGAAAGTTACTTAACTATGCCAAATTTGTTTCTTCAACTGTAAAATGGTATTACAGGTGCCTTGCTCAGCAAGGTACTTAGAACAATAACTGGCTCTTGGTTTAGCATCACCATTCCTGTCCCTATAACCAAACTGCTTGGTCTACCTCAACCCTCCACTCCCACCTCAGAAGAAAACTCAAATGCTACATAGTATAAGCTCGCCCCTTCTACCTTAAGATACTTTAAGAATATGGACATCTGTTAAGATTATATAAACACAGTCTAATTCTACCAAAACACACTTTTCCTAATATTGCCTTATATGAGATTGCTGCATAGAAGTGGCATAGAAAAGGTCGATTTTTAAATTTAATTTTATTTATTTATTTATTTTGAGACAGAGTCTTGCTCTGTCCCCCAGGCTGAAGTGCAGTGGTGCGATCTCGGCTCACGGCAACCTCTACCTCCCCGATTCAAGCGATTCTCCTGCCTCAGCCTCCCAAGTAGCTGGGACTACAGACACCCACCACCATGCCTGGCTAATTTTATGTTGGTTTTTTTTTTTTTTGGTAGAGATGGGGTTTCACCATGTTGGTTAGTCTGGTCTTGAATTCCTGACCTTAAGTGATCCACCCACCTTGGTCTCCCGAATGCTGGAATTACAGGCTTGGGCCAGTACACCCGACCAAGTTTTTTAAATTGACATTAAATTTTATGGAATAGAAGCATTTGTTAGATTAGTTTCACTGAATATGGTTTTTGTATTTTAAAAAGAAAGTACTCGGCCGGGCGCGGTGGCTCACGCCTGTAATCCCAGCACTTTGGGAGGCCGAGGCGGGCGGATCACAAGGTCGGGAGATCGAGACCACAGTGAAACCCCGTCTCTACTAAAAATACAAAAAATTAGCCGGGTGCGGTGGCGGGCGCCTATAGTCCCAGCTACTCGGGAGGCTGAGGCAGGAGAATGGCCTGAACCCAGGAGACGGAGCTTGCAGTGAGCCGAGATCGTGCCACTGCACTCCAGCCTGGGGGACAGAGCGAGACTCTGTCTAAAAAAAAAAAAAAAAAAGAAAAAAGAAAGTACTAGTCTTAGTTCAAAAGTATCAGACACCTATATATCAAGAAATGTAGGATGTTAAGTAGGTCCCACATGTTTGGATTTCACAGACCAGTAATATATATTTTTAAAATTTTTAACTTTTTATTTCATATAAGGAGATTCACAGACAAACATGCCATCTACTGTCACTTTCATTTTATAAAGGACAGATAATACAAAAATAAATTCAGAATAAATGAGTTTTTTCAATAGAATAAATTTAGATTTATTTTTAAAAAATCAGTTGGGGGCCAGGTGCAGTGGCTCACGAGGCCTGTAATCCCAGCACTTTGGAAGACTGAGGCAGGAGAATCACGAGGTCAGGAGATCAAGACCATCCTGGCTAATACGGTGAAACCCCATCTCTACTAAAAATACAAAAATTAGCCGGGTGTGGTGGCGAGCACCTGTAGTCCCAGCTACTAGGGAGGCTGAGGCAGGAGAATGGGGTGAACCCGGGAGGCGGGGCTTGCAGTGAGCTGAGATCTCGCCACTGCACTCTAGCCTGGGCTTAGTGAGACCCGCCTCCCAAAAAAAAAAAAAAAAAAAAATCAGTTGGGATGACAGCTCACATCCCAGCACTTTGGGAGGCCAAAATGGGATGATCACTTGAGCCCAGGTGTTCCAGACCAACCTGAACAACATAGTAAGACCCCATCTCTAATTAATTTATTTATCAATTACTATGCAGACCAACTTTTATTTGCTTTGGAGTAGTTACTCCTAAGTCTGCCTTTGCAATAGAACCGTCTAACTTCTTTTTTTCTCTTTTTTTTTTTTTTTTGGAGACGGAGTCTCGCTCTGTTGCCCAGGCTGGAGTGCAGTGGCGGGATCTCGGCTCACTGCAAGCTCCACCTCTTGGGTTCACGCTATTCTCCTGCCTCAGCCTCCCGAGTAGCTGGGACTACAGGCACCCGTTACCACGCCCGGCTAATTTTTTGTATTTTGAGTAGAGATGGGGTTTCACCATGTTAGCCAGGATGGTCTCGATCTCCTGACCTCATGATCTGCCCACCTCAGCCTCCCAAAGTGCTAGGATTACAGGCATGAGCCACCGTGCCCGGTCCCAGAAATAGTTTTTGTAGATGGAGACAAGATTAGTCTAAAATATACATGAAGAGGGAAAGGAATTGGAATAGCTAAATTTAAAAAACAATATTTATTTATTTATTTATTTATTTATTTATTTATTTATTGAGACAGTCTCGCTCTGTTGCCCAAGCTGGAGTGCAGTGGCACGATCTTGCCTCACCACAACCTCTGCCTCCCGGATTCAAGCGATTCTCCTGCCTCAGTCTCCCGAGTGGCTGGGATTACAGGCACGTGCCACCACACCTGGCTAATTTTTCTATTTTTAGTAGAGATGGGATTTTACTATGTTGGTCAGGCTGGTCTCGAACGCCTGACCTCATGATCCACCGGCATTGGCCTCCCAAAGTGCTGGGATTACAGGTGTGAGCCACCACGCCTGGCCTATTTTATTTTTTATTTTATTTATTTATTTATTTATTTTGAGACGGAGTCTTGCTCTGTTGCCAGGCTGGAGTGCAGTGGCTCAATCTCGGCTCACTGCAACCTCTGCCTCCCAGGTTCAAGTGATTCTCCTGCCTCAGCCTCCAGAGTAGCTGGGATTACAGGCGCGTGCCACCACGCCCAGCTAATTTTTGTATTTTTAGTAGAGACAGGGTTTCACCATCTTGGCCAGGCTGGTCTTGAACTCCTGACTTTGTCATCTACCCGCCTCAGCCTCCCAAAGTGCTGGGATTACAGGTGTGAGCCACGATGCCTGGCCAATTTAATAATATTTTAAAAAATAAAAATAATAGGCCATGTGCAGTAGCTCACACCTATAATCCCAGCACTTTGGGAGGCCGAGGCGGGTGGATCACCTAAGGTTGGGAGTTCAAGAGACCAGCCTGACTAACATGGAGAAACCCCCTCTCTACTAAAAATACAAAAAAATTAGCCGGGCATGGTGGCACGTACTTGTAATACCAGATACATAGGAGGCTGAGGCAGAATCGCTTGAACCTGGGAGGCAGAGGTTGCGGTGAGCAAAGATTGTGCCCCTGCACTTCACTCCAACCTGGGCAAACAGAGCAAGACTCTCTATCTCAAAACCCAACGCAGGCCGGGCTGTGGCTCAAGCCTGTAATCCCAGCACTTTGAGGCCGAAGGGTGGATCACGAGGCCAGGAGATCGAGACCATCCGGCTAACATGGTGAAACCCGCCTCACTAAAAATACAAAACTAGGCCGGGCGTGGAAAGGCGGGCTTCTGTAGTCCCAGCTACTCTGGAGGCTGAGGCAGGAGAATGGCGGAACCTGGGAGGGCGGACCTTGCAGCAGCCGAGATGGCCACTGCACTCCAGCCTGGGTGATAGAGCCGCCAGACCATTCTCAAAACAAAAACAAAGTTCCAAAACCAACGATGACAAATAACAACAACAAAACAAAACAAACAAAACCAAACAAAACAAAAAACTAGCTGGTAGGAGAGACGCCCCAGCTACTTGAGAAGCATAGAGAATCGCTTGAACTTGAGGCTTGTGAGCGTGAGCTGAGATCATGCCACTTCACCAAGCCTGGGGAGAGTGAGACCTCTGTCTGGAAAAAGCAATATAATCTGACTCAAGGATATTCATTGCTAGATGGGTCATGTTTGTACTTTTCAGAGCACAGAGGTAGGAAATATATGTCTTAAATTTATGTTACCCATTTTCTTCTGGCAAAAGCAGTGCTGCTGTGAATTATTTCTTATTATAATCTAATTTTTTCTTTTCTTTTTTTTTTTTTTTTTTTGAGACAGAGTCTCGCTTAGTCGCTTCCAGGCTGGAGTGCAGTACATCTCGCTCACTGCAAGCCCGGCCCCTGGGTTCACGCATTCTCCTGCCTCAGCTCTCCCCGAAGCACCCAGCCTCCGGCTAATTCTTGCATTTTTTAGTAGAGACGGGGTTTCACCGCAGCCAGGATGGTCTCATCTCCTCTGGACTCAGATTCCGCCTGGCCAAGCCCAGGCAGTCACTGCCATCTTCAGCCCTCATGTTTCAATGTCTTTCTGGATGCCTTGTATCCGTTTTTCTCAAACCACATTTTACGCAGAGGCAACCCTGATGTTGGTTGTTCGGGTTGATACTTTTAGGTACAGTGTGCTCTTTTTCAATATATACTTTCAAATCTTTTTTTTTTTTTTTTTTTTTTGAGACTGGAGTCTCTCTGACGCCTCTGTGGCTGGAGGTGCAGTGGCGCCGGGATCTCAGCTCACTGCAGCCCGGGCCTCCTGGGTTCACGCTTCATTCTCCTGCCCGCCTCAGCCTCTCCCGAAGGACTACAGGCGCCAGCCACCTTGCCCGGCTAGTTTTTGTATTTTTTAGTAGAGACGGGTTTCACCGGTTAGGCCAGGATGGTCTCTGGATTCTCCTGACCTCGTGATCCGCCTCGCCTCGCCTCCCAGTGCTGATTACAGGCTTTGGAGCCACTGGCGCTCGGCCAAAATCTTTTATATTTCCAAAAAGCTTTTATTGAGTTATAATTTTTGACATTTATTCTATTTTTCCTGTTTTTGGTTTTCTTCTTTGAGGACTTTGTATATTCGTATATTTTGATTATCTTTACTGTCTTCAATATTCACTACCTTCTTGAACCCTTTTTATGTTTTTACATTTATTTATTTTTGAGATAGGGCCCTCACTCTGTCAGCCCAGGCTGGAGTGCAGTGGCACACCCACTGCAACCTCTGCCTCATGGGCTCAAGTGACCCTCCAGCCCCAGCTGGGATCACAGGTGTGTGCACCCAGCATATCCGGCCAATTTTTAAATGTTGGTAGAGATGAGGTTTCACCTGTTGCCTGGCTGGTCTGGAACTCCTGGGCTCAAGTGATGTCCCTGGTTCTGGCCTCTCAAAGTGCTGGGATTACAGGTGTGAGCCACTGCCTGGCCTCCTGGGATTTTGTCTCTATCTATTCTCTCCCCAACTTGGGTTTGATTTTTCTTTCCTTCATCTCGAATCTATTCCGCTCATTTTTTTTTTTTTTAAACTTTTAGTGGGAGAGCACATAGCCCTTTCACTACCACAACTGTACATTCCAATTTCCACACGGTAAATTGTAGGGGTCCATACAGATCTAAAGTCTAATGAATAAGCTCTTGCCCTTTGGAAAACCACCCTCCTGGATCACCGCTGCACTCTGTCAGGTCATCCTCAATTTTTTTTTTTTTTTTTTTTTTTTTTTGAGACAGAGTCTCAGCTGTGTCACCCAGGCTGGAGTGCTAGAGTACAGTGGTGCAATCTCAGCTCACTAAGCAACCTCCCACTCCCCCGGCATTCAAGCAGTTCTCCTGCCTCAGCTCCCAAGTGGCTGGGACTACAGGCACTCCCCACCACGCCCGGACTAATTTTGTATTTTTTTGAGACGTGAGTCTCACCTGTAGCCCAGGGCTGGAGTGCAGGCCGTCTCAGCTCACTGCAAGCCCGGGCCTCCGGTTCACGCCAGATTCTCCTCGCCTCAGCCTCCCAAGTAGCTGGGACTACAGGTCACCACCGGCTAGTTTTGTATTTTAGTAGAGACAGGGTTTCACCGTGTTAGCCAGGATGGTCTCGACTCCTGACCTCGCATCCGCCTTGCCTGCCTCCCAGTTGGGATTACAGGCTTGGAGCCACCACCAAGGCCTCGCCTCCACTTCTTAGGAGTTTTTAGTAGAGGTGGGTTTCACTATGTTGGCTGGGTCTTGAATTCCTGACCTCGTGATCCACCCACCTTGGCCTCCCAAAATGCTGGGATTACAGGCTTGAGCCACCATGCCTGGCTGATTATCCTCAATTTTAATTCTCCTCCCTTCAATTTTTCCTCATTATTGGAGGCTATCCTAGAACAGTCTAGCACGTCACTTTTGAGAATCCATAAGAGCTGGACCACTCCAGGTCCTTCAGATTTTCTTACTGTGCAGCAAAGGGTTAAGTAGCAGGTCTGGGTTGGCCACACCCTTCAGATCCTAAAGAAAGGGTAGGCCTTGGCAATATCCCGCCTGATAAGCTTGTCCTTGTTTACCTGGGGGCCTTGAGCCTTATGGTATCAGCCTCAGCTCAGGCAGGGCTGAGGACTAAGGTGAGCCACACAGGGGGACAGCCATGCCCCCATGCCCCCAGGCTGCTGATAAAAACCAAGACTTAGGTGAAGTTCCCTGATAGATAATATTCTGTTCAAACTGTCACACACTGTTGAAGAGCAGCTAAGTACTGTCCATATGATTCCACTGGGAGAGGATAAATGGAAGCTTGTGCCTGGTCTCTCCAGGCCCCTGCCCTGCGTGTCTTTTTCTATTGCTTATTTTATTTATTATTATTATTTTTTGACACAGAGCCTCGCTCTGTAATGCAGGCTGGAGTACGTGGTGTGATCTCAGCTCACTGCAACCTCTGCCTCCTGGGTTCAAGTGATTCTCCTACCTCAGCCTCCCGAGTAGCTGGGATTACAGGCACCGGCCACCATGCCCGGCTAATTTTTTGTATTTTTATCCACCTGCCTCAGCCTCCCCAAGGGCTGGGATTACAGGCGTGAGCCACAGCACCCAGATTTTATTTATTTATTTATGTATTTTTAAGACGGAATCTCATTCTGTTGCCCAGGCTGTAGTGCAGTGGCCCGATCTCAGCTCACTGCAAATTCCACCTCCCAAGTTCATACCATTTTCCTGCCTCAGCCTCCCGAGTAGCTGGGACTACAGGTGCCCGCCACCACACCTGGCTAATTTTTTTGTATTTTTAGTAGAGATGGGGTTTCACCATGTTAGCCAGGACGGTCTCGATCTCCTGACCTCGTGATCTGCCCGCCTCGGCCTCCCAAAGTGCTGGGATTACAGGCGTGAGCCACCACGCCCAGCCGTTTATTTTTAATAGACAGGATTTTGCTCTGTCACCCAGGCTGGCGTATAGTGGCAAATGTAGCTCGCTGTAGCCTCAAACTGCTGAACTCAAGTGATCCTTCCACCTTAGCCTCCTGAGTAGCCGGCTAATGCCTGGCTATGCCTAGCTAATTAAAAAATTTTTTTTTGGTAGAAATGGGGGTCTCATCATGTTGCCCAGGTTGGTCTTGACCTCCTGGCCTCAAGCAATCCTCCACACCTTGGCCTCCCAAAGTACTGGGATTATAGGTGTGAGCCAGCAGGCCCGGCCAAACTTGCTAATTTTAATCTGTGTCTTTTTGCTTTACTAAATAGTAACCATGAGTGTAACAGCTTTTCTGAGTTCTGTGAGTCCTGGCAAGTCATCGAATCTGAGAGTGATCTTAAGCACCCCTGAACACACTTACCATGGCCCACTTGCACTCATCTGGTATTGGAAGGAAACAAATTTCTTGAGTTTCAGCTGCTACTTTTCAATTGTTCCATGGTGCTTTCCAGGAGTTCCAGGTTGATGATATGGGGTTTCCCCTGTTCTCACATCTGTCAGGCTTTGCGCCTTCTTTGTCCTGCACAGACACTGAGATCATGCAGGTCTTGCATCTGTTTGTAGTTCGTCTTCACTAGCTTGTATTTTAGAATTTGAGGGGGTAAGTGGTCACCTAGTCTTATTGTAGATATTATCCAGGGGATTTTGCTTTTGTTATCTATCTATTTGTTCTATTTCTTTGTGTTTATTTATTAAGAGATGGGGTCTACCAATGTTGCGTAGGCTCACTGCAACCTCAAATTCCCAGGCTCAAGTGATTCTCCCACCTCAGTCTCCTGAGTAGCTTTGGAACTACAGGTGGGCACCACCACACCTGGCTAAATTTTTATTTTATTTTTTGAGACATTGTCTCGCTGTTGTCCTGGCTGGAGTGCAGTGGCAAGATCTTGGCTGACTGCAGCCTCCACCTCCTGAGTTCAAGCAATTTTCCCACCTCAGCCTCCCATGTAGCTGGGACTACAAGTGTGCGCCACCAGATCCAGCTAATTTTTGTAATTTTAGTAGAGACGGGGTTTCACCATGTTGGTCAGGCTGATCTCAAACTCCTGACTTCAGGTGATCTGCCAGTCTAGGCCTCCCAAAGTGCTGGGATTACAGGTGTAAGCCACCACACCCAATTTTTTTTTTTTTAAAGTGGATAAAAAATGGCTAGGCATAAGCCATCATGCCCAGCCAAAAAATCAATTCTTTTTTTTTTTTAGACGGAGTCTCGCTCTGTCCCCCAGGCTGGAGTGCAGTGGCGCAATCTCGGCTCACTGCAAGCTCTGCTTCCCGGGTTCATGCCATTCTCCTGCCTCAGCCTCCGGAGTAGCTGGGACTACAGGCACCCGCCACCACGCCCGGCTAATTTTTTTTTTATGATCATATCATCACACAAACTCTTCTCCCCAAGCACACAGTTTTGGAATACTAGGTTCCCTTACTTCTTTGAACAGAATGAGTTATTTTTTTTTTTTTTGAGACAAAGTTTCACTCTTGTTGCCCAGGCTGGGCTGCAATGGCATGATCTCAGCTCACCGTAACCCCCACCTCCTGGGTTCAAGTTATTCTCCTGCCTCAGCCTCCCCAGTAGCTGGGATTACAGGCATCCACCACCATGCCCAGCTAATTTTTGTATTTTTAGTAGAGACGGGGTTTCACCAGGTTGGCCAGGCTGGTCTCAAACTCCTGACTTCAGGTGATCCACCCACCTCGGCCTCCCAAAGTGTTGGGATTACAGGCGTGAGCCAACACACCCAGCCAATGAGTTCACTCAAAAAAAAAAAATCTTCACAGTTCAAGAAAATCATTTAAATTAGTTTCAAGGCCGGACACAGTGGCTCACGGCTGTAATCCCAGCACTTTGGGAGGCCAAGGCGGTAGGATCACTTGAGGACAGGTGTTCAAGATCAGCCTGGCCAACATGGCAAAACCCCATCTCCACTAAAAGTATAAAAATTAGCCAGGTGTGGTGGTGCACACATGTAATGCCAGCTACTTGGGAGGCTGAGGCAGGGAAATCCATTGAACCCAGGAGGTGGAGGTTGCAGTGAGCCAAGATTGCACCACTGTACCCCAGCCTGGGCAACGAAGTGAGATTCTGTCTCAAAAAAGAAAAATTAGTTTCAGAGTTCCAAATATTACCACTCCTGTCTCAAATTAGGTTTAAGGCACTCCTGTGAACAGGCAGATTGTATAGGCATAAATTAAGATGTCACTTCCCTAGAGAGGCTAAGAAACAAATACATTCAAGAAATATTTGATGAATTAAATGAGATGAAGATATCTGGAGAAAACGACTCATCTATCCTCATTCGATCCAACATTCTTTCTGCACACATCGTGTCAGGCAAGATGCTCAGTATCAGACACAGAATATAGGAAAGTACAAGTAACCAGCTGGGTGTGGCCACTCATGCCTATAATCGCAGCACTTTGGGAGGCCAAGGCTGGGGAGGACTGCTTGAGGCCAAGAGTTTGAGACCAACCTGGACTAAGCAAGACCCTCATTCTCTACAAAAAATAATTTTAAAAAGTTTTTTAAAAGAAAGTACAAGAAGAAAGTACATGTAACCTTTCACAAGTTACAATGTTTTATTAAAATGACTGTAGTCACAAGAAGCCTGTTTTCCCTTATAATGAAAAGTAGGTTAAAACTGGATTCACCAAATCTCACAGAAGAAAAAAGTACACACACTGAACTTTTTTAGTTTTTTATTTTGATTCTGATGGCTGGACAAGGTATGTACATTCTAGAACATCTTCTTAATCTCTAAACAAGTGAAATTCTACTTACTTATACATAAAAAGACAAGGAGAAAAGGTCATGATTGTCTAACAGGGAACATGAATCCCCAAATAAATTATCTTACAAAAATATCATACTTGCTTTTCTACTTTTTCACTACTGGTAAAAATGAAAAAAATAATTCACATTAAAATAAAATCCGTAGCGGCTGGCATAGCAAGACAATTATTTTTACATATTAAAGTCCTTCAAATAAATATTTTACACATAAATTTAAGTTTTCAAAAAAAAAAGGTTAAGTATTTATCCTGTATTTTTTTGGTCTGCTAAGAGACCACTTATCAAACTGACATTAAACTGGACTGTAGCTCATACTCTGCAAAGAGTAAAATGCACGTCACAGGCAGGTTGGATACACACATGTGCATATTACATACATATGAAATGGCTAACACTGCTGTGCATACTACTTCCATAAGTAGTTTTACCCTGTAAAAATACTGTAGCCTATACTGAATCAAATTGCAATGAAAGAACCAAAGGTACTACTTGCCTATTATAGACACTTGGTCAAGCATTTAAAAAAATACAAAAATTGGCCCGGTGCAGTGGCTCACACATATAATCCTAGCACTTTGGGAGGCTGAGGCGGGTGGATCACCTGAGGTCAAGAGTTTGAAACCAACCTGGCCAACATGGTGAAACCCCGTTTCTACTAAAAATACAAAAATTAGCCGGGCGTGGTGGCAGACGCCTGTAATTCCAGCTGCTCAGGAGGCTGAGGCAGGAGGATCACTTGACCCCGGGAGACAGAGGTTGCAGTGAGCTGAGATCACACTACTGCACTCCAGCCTGGGCGACAAGAGCGAGACTCTGTCTCAAAAAAAAAAGAAAACATTATAATGTTTTGGGGACTTAAAGATTATTGAAGATGAGATAAAAGTCCACACTGCTTACAAATACCTGAACATGGAAAGCACAGTCAACACATTCATGTGGACAGCACATGAGTGGATGTATTAATACATTACACAGCTTCTTCTATCTGATCTATTCCTCTTGTTTTATTCTAAAGAGTTACATGGACTTGGATCCTTTATGATGATTTAAAAAATAATATCACATTAAGTTTTCCTGGTCTAATAACCACTTTAAGAAGTAGAGTGGAAGGGTATAGAACTTTCTATATTTTCTCATACTTGTAAAACCAATTTGATTTTTACTGTGATGTGATATTTAACAGTATGGTAAAAATAAAAATGACTGAATTATATGATTTTGTCCACAACATTCAAGTCTCTTTTTGCTAAAATATTACAAAATGAATCCAGTAAACACTTTCCATTTCCAACGGCCTAAGTTAGAGATGAATTCAACTTTTCTTTTTTTTTTTTAAAGGAATTACAACTATGCTGGGCTGAGGACAGCTATGTTAAACCCTGAAAACAAAAGCCAAGCACCCAAACATCTAAAACACTAACACTTTCCATCCAGGATAGAAAAATGAGCATCCGAAGTAAAGAGAACCACATGACTGATCAAGTAACCAATCAAAAACCACTTCTCTGTTATTTGAACTTATAGTTACTCGAAGCTTGAAGTGTCCACCTTCATTATTATTGCAGGTTCCCAGAGTCACGGCTTCAATGTCAAATGTGACAGTGGACCCAGAGGTAACTGCGGGTAACTGATTCGTCATTTCTTTTCCATTGACAAAAACTGCACCTAAAATGTTAAGGTAAAGAGTCATTTACATGTAAGCAATAACTAAGAGATCTGAAATAGTTTCTGGATTACTGGTAACATAGCTCATTTCCTAATTCAGACTAAAAAAATCTGGAATGCCAACTAGACACAGATTTTAGAGTTCTGTCCAGGACTCTACTCTTCCAGCAGACTATGAGCTGCCCATATCAATGTCATGAAAAGAAACTTGACAGTGTTACAAAATTACCTGCTGTGAAATAGCAAGACTGTTTCTTATGGAACAAACAAGAAAGAATCTTGTTCTACCAAATTCTTGACTCACCAACACTGTTTTTTTTTTTTTTGGGAGGTAGAGTTTCACTCTTGTTGCCCAGGCTGGAGTGCAGTGGCATGATCTGGACTCACTGCAACCTCCAACTCCTGGGTTTAAGCAATTCTCCTGCCTGAGCCTCTGGGATTACAGGTATTGGCCACCAGGCCCAGCTAATTTTTGTATTTTTAGTAGAGATGGGGTTTCACCATGTTGGCCAGAATGGTCTCGATCTCTTCACCTCGTGATCCACCCACCTCGGCCTCCCAAAGTGCTAGGATTACAGACGTGAGCCACCGTGCCCAGCCAACAACACAAAATATTAACATGTCTTGCCAGTGAATTTCTTTTTTTCTTTCTTTTTTTGAGACGGAGTCTCACACTGTCGCCTAGCTTGGTGTGCAGTAGCACGATGTCGGCTCGCTGAAATCTCTGCCTCCTGGGTTCAAGCGATTCTCCTGCCTCAGCCTCCCAAGTAGCTAAGATTACAGGCTCACACCACCACACCCAGCTAATTTTTTGTATTTTTAGTAGAGACAGGGTTTCACTATGTTGGTCGGGCTGGTCTCGAACTCCTGACCTCGTGATTCGTCAGCCTCAGCCTCCCAAAGTGCTGGGATTAGAGGCGTGAGCCACCACGTCCGGCCTCTGACTGGTGATTTTTAAAGAGCACTAGGGATGTAGACTGAATGATTTATTGTTTGTAAAGAGTTTAGAACAATGCCTGGTACATAGTAGTCACATAAATTATGTCATTAAGACCAAAACTTTCAGCCAGCCACGGTGGCTCACACCTGTAATCCCAACACTTTGGGAGGCCAAGGTGGGAGGATTATTGGAAATTAGGAGTCAAGACCCACCTGGGCAACAACTTATCTTTACAAAAGTAAAAATAAAAAAAAATTAGCCAGGCACGGTGGCATGCACCTGGAGTCCCGGCTACTCAGGAGGCTGAGGAGGGAGGATGGCTTGGGCCCAAGAATTTGAGGCTGCAGCAAGCTATGATCATGCCACTGTACTCCAGCCTGGGTGATGGAGTGAGACTTCAAAATAAAAAAAAAATAAAAAAAAATAAAAAAAAAAAAAATACCTAAATTTTCTCATCTCCTACTATAAATGTATGAAACTGGAACAGATTCATATATTACTATAATAATTCATATATTTCCAAGAGAATGACAGTTATTTATATCTTACCATTTGTACTAATGCACACAGCTTGATCCCGCTGCAGAGAGTCATATCCATCCTGTTTTTCTGCACACACTCCTATGCTGTCTCTTCTGTCTGGTTGTCCCACAGTTTCAACTCTGTAAATGAAGTAGAAAGGTCATTTCTTTTTTTTTTTTTTTTTTTTTTTTGAGACTGAGTCTCGCTCTGTCGCGCGATCTCGGCTCACTGCAAGCTCCGCCTCCCGAGTTCACGCCATTCTCCCGCCTCAGCCTCCGAGCAGCTGGGACTACAGGCGCCCGCCACCACGCCCGGCTAGTTTTTTGTATTTTCAGTAGAGACGGGGTTTCACCATGTTAGCCAGGATGGTCTCGATCTCCTGACCTCGTGATCCACCCGCCTCGGCCTCCCAAAGTGCTGGGATTACAGGCTTGAGCCACCGCGCCCGGCCGAAAGGTCATTTCATACTTTTAAAATATAACATGAATGATACCTAACAGCCACTAGCTTAAAAAGAGCAATCTCACTACAATTGTTTTTTTCTAAATAGTAACAGCAACCATGATTGAGTTCTTGCTGTACTCTAGGCACTGTTTTAATTATTTTATATCTATCTATCATTCTCACAGCAACCTATGAGGTAGACGCTATTATTATTATTATTATTATTTTTTGAGACGGAGTCTTGCTCTGTCACCCAGCCTGAAGTGCAGTGGCACGATCTTGGCTCACTGCTACCTCCGTCTCCAGGGTTCAACCAATTCTCTGCCTCAGCCTCCCAAGTAGCTAGGATTACAGGCACCCACCACCACACTCAGCTAAGTTTAGTATTTTTAATAGAGATGGGATTTCACCATCTTGGCCAAGCTGGTCTTGAACTCCTGACCTCGTGATCCCCCACCTCGGCCTCCCAAAGTGCTGGGATTACAGGTGTGAGCCACTGCGCCCAGCTGGTAGGTGCTATTTTTAACATACTCATTTTATAGGTGAGGAAAATGAGGCACAAAAAGAAAAAAAGATTAAAAATGGCTAAATAACTTGACCCTAATTACCTGGATGATGGCTGGTGGAACTAGGACTCAAACCCAGGCATTCTGACTCTAGAATCAATCAATCTATCTATCTATCTACCTACCTATCTATATCTTCGAAACGGAGTTTTATTCTTGTTACCCAAGCTGGAGTGCAATGGCACGATCTTAGCTCACTGCAACCTCTGCCTCCCTGGGTTCAACCAATTCTCCTGCGTCAGCCTCCTGAGTAGCTGGGATTACACGGATGCACCACCAAGCCTGGCTAATTTTGTATTTTTAGTAGAGACGGGGTTTCACCATGTTGGTCAGGCTGGTCTCAAACTCCTGACCTCAGGTGATCCGCCTGCCTCAGCCTCCCAAAGTGCTGGGATTAGAGCCACCGCGCCTGGCCTAATTTTGTATTTTTAGTAGAGACGGGGTTTTACCATGTTGCTCAGGCTGGTCTTGGAACTCCTGACCTCAGGTGATTCACTCTCCTTGGCCTCCCAAAGTGCGGGGATTACAGGAGTGAGCCACCTTGCCCGGCCTAGAATCTATATTCTTAACCATTTGTAGCCATGATGGCACATTTCTATTTTATATTCTAGCTCCAGACACCTAATTTGTCATAGTTGACATTATAATTTATGTAACTATTGCTGCCAGCGCCTAAATCTTCCATATGAGAATCTGTAATGATTTGATTACTGTTTGTTAAGTATATAAAGCATTTAAAAAGAACTATTATAATCCTAAAAAAACCCATTATGGTTATGAAGACACTATTCAAGCTTGAAGAACTTTCTATGTGGCAAGTTTAAGCTTTTCCTTTTGTGTTTTCATTTCAGATGTTGATAATTCGTGTGCTCTTGAAATAGGAAATGTACAGATCCCTATTGCCGACATACCATTCTCTCCATCCAGAAAGCCAACTTTGCGAGAAAAAAAAAAAAAAAAAAAAAGTGTGAAACAGAATGTGGCTTTTCCAAAGACAGATGTGATTGTTTATAGTCAATGTGGCCTCAAAACATCATTGATTGTGAAATGGCAAACATGCAGGATCATAATAAATATTTGGGTAGGTTTCTGAAGTTATTTCACATCTGAGCAGTCTAAAGAAGTATGGGAGGAGGGGCCAGGCGCGGTGGCTCACGCCTGTAATCCCAGCACTTTGGGAGGCCGAGGCAGGCAGATCACAAGGTCAGGAGATTGAGACCACCCTGGCCAACATGGTGAAACCCCGTCTCTACTAAAAATACAAAAAATTAGCCGGGCGAGGTGGCGGGTGCCTGTAGTCCCAGCTACTCGGGAGGCTGAGGCAGGAGAATAGTGTGAATCCGAGAGGCAGAGGTTGCAGTGAGCTGAGATCGCACCACTGCACTCCAACCTGGGTGACAGAGTGAGACTCCGTCTCAAAAAAAAAAAAAAAGTTTTATGGGGAGGAGAAAGACGTCAAGAGGAAGTCTCAGCCCTTGTTCTCCCACAGAAACACCAATTTAACATATACAAATCCAAATACTTTCATGAGAATTCCAAAATCTAGTTAAAAAGTTGCAGTACCCGGCTGGGCATGGTGGCTCACGCCTGTAATCCCAGCACTTTGGGAGGCTGAGGTGGGCGGATCATTTGAAGTCAGGAGTTCAAAATCAGCCTGGCCAATATGGTGAAACCCCATCTCTACTGAAAATACAAAAATCAGCTGAGTGTGGTGGTGGGCGCCTGTATTCCTAGCTACTCAGGAGGCTGAGGCAGGAGAATGGCATGAACCCAGGAGGCGGAGGTTGCAGTGAGCCAGGATCACGCCACTGTACTCCAGCCTGGGCAACAGAGCGAGACTCTGTCTCAAGAAAAAAAAGAAAAAAAAAAAAAGTTGCTGTACACCAGACGAGCACAAAGCCAAACAGAACAAACTGACACAGGTAAGAATAATTTTCATTTTCCCCATTAACCCCTCCCCCAAGCCAGCACAACTCAGGGCCGGGCCAGAACACCTGAGCTTATGACTTCTCCCTCAAGAGGGAGGGAGACTAGCAGAGCATGGCGACTGGTGTTCCGGCTCTCCAGAGGGCTGGCTGAGACTCGTTTCTGTCTTGCCTCTCTTGGAGAACTGATGGAGCTGGCAAATTTTGGATCCCTGAAGGTTGCTGAGAACAAGGAAAAGAGGTGGGCTACAGCTTGCTGCAGCCAGCATGACTCGATGAGGTCAACAAGATCTGGAGAAGGGGCACAACTTGAAGTTTCAGTATCAGGAGAGCAAGATACCGGAACGTGCATCAGGCTCTCTAGCTTTTCAGAAGACTGCCTGAGGGACTGGTAGCTTTCTCACAAGACTTGAACTGAGAGGGAGCCAGCTACTTTGGATACCTGGTGGCCACTGAAGATGAGAGTGGGGTAGCTTGCTGCTATAGAACCAAAGAACTTGTAGTGCTACAGACAGACACCAGAAGGAGCAAGAAATTACAAACTTCCGAAAAAGAAACCACCTAGCCTCTTGAATATAGAAAATGCAGGCAGAGGCCCAGAGAAATCATACCTGCCAAAAAAGTTTCAGAGGCCCCCAGAACATCCAGTTGGGCTGACTGGTGAAGGTGACTGATCATACAGAGACTTTCCCAGCACAATGCTAGTCCATAAACACTGGGAGAGATAGCTATTCTTTTTAAATTTTTTGAATTTTTATAGAGATGGGGTCTCACTATGCTGCCCAGGTTGGTTTCAAACTCCTGGGCTCAAGCAATCCACCCACCTCAGCCTCCTAAAGTGCTGAGATTGTGGCTCCCAAAGTGCTAGGATTACAGGTGTGAATCACCGTGCCCAACCTGATAGCTATTCTTTCAAATGTGCAGGCCAGGTGGGGCGGCTCATGCCTGTAATCTCAACCTGTTTTATGAAAATTAATAATAAAGAAGTATAGAAGGGTCTATATTTTTAATATTCTGGACAATTATTTTGAGAAGAAATCTGGACAAAAATGACCTCAAAGAAGTCTAGAATTTTGCTAGGCACAGTGGTGCATGCCTGTAGTTCCAGCTACTCAGAAGGCTGAAGTGGATCACTCGAGGCTAAGGGTTTAAAGTCAGCCTGGACAACACAGCGAGACCCTGTCTCTTTAAAAAAAAAAAAAGGATTTGATGCGATGTTGCAGAATATAGCTATTATCAGTAAGTGGAGAATTTTATAAACCTCTTACAAGCACCATTCAATTTCCTCTTTCTATGAGTTTGACTACTTTAGATACTTCATGTAAGTGGAATCATGCCGTATTTGTCCTTCTGTGACTGGCTTATTTCACTTAGCATTATGTCCTCAAAGTTTATCCATGTTGTAACATATGGCAATCAATAAATGAATGGGAAGCAATCCAAAAGAAAAACAGGCCAAGTATATAGTCAGGCAATTCATAGACATGCAAACCAGTATGGCCAAGAAATTCATGAAAAGTTTTATGACCTCACTGAAAACTGGGGAAAATAACAAATACAATGAGATACTATTTCCCACCTACCCAGACAAAATTTCAAGAAGGACCACCCTTATATACTTCAGTAAATGGCAATTCTATCCATCCAGTTACTTAGTCCAAAAACCCTGAGGTCATACTTGACTCTTTTCTTTCTCACATCCTACAGACAATCTGTCAGTAAATCCTGTCAGCTCTTCCTTCCAAACATATCCAGATTCTGATCGGAAGCAGTGGCTCATACCTGTAATTCCAGCACTCTGGAAGGCTGAGGTGGGCAGCTCAGGAGTTCAAGATCAGCCTAAGCAACATGGTGAAACTCTGTCTCTACTAAAAATACAAAACTTAGCCAAGCATGGTGGCATATCCCTGTAATCCCAGTTTCTAGGGAGGGTGAGGCAGGAGAATCACTTGAACCCAGGACCCAGAGGTTGCAGTGAGCTGAGATCGTGCCACTGCACTCCAGCCTGGGTGACAGAGTGAGACTCTCTCAAACAAAAAACATACCCAAATTCCGACCACTTACCATTACTTCCACTGCTCCATTCTGGTCCGAGCCACCATTGGGTCTCACCAAGATTATTACATAGCTTCCTAACTAGTCTCCCCACCTGTATCTGTACCTCTTTACAGGCTATTTTTCACACAGCAACTAAAATGACTTGCATAATGTCAGATCATGTCATTCATTTGCTCAGTATCCTCCAATGGCCTCTCATCTCACTCAGAGTCAAAACAGAGTCCAAACAGTCCAGATGGTTAAGATTTGAATCTCAGCATCACTATTCATGATCTGTGTAACCTCAGACAAGTTGTTTATTTTTATTTATTTATGTTTTATTTGAGACAGAGTCTCACTCTGTCACTCAGGCTGGAGTGCAGTGGCGCGATCTCAGCTAACCGCGACCTCTGCCTCCTGGGTTCAAGCGATTCTCTTGCCTCAGTCTCCCGAGTAGCTGGGATTACACAGGCGCACGCTACCACGCCTGGCTAATTTTTGTATTTTTAGTAGAGATGAGGTTTCACCATACTGGCCAGGCTGGTCTCAAACTCCAGACCTCATGATCCACTCGCCTTGGCCTCCCAGTGCTGGGATTACAGGTGTGTGCCACCGCGCCCGGCCTAGTTGCTCAATTTTTAAAATTTTTCTTTTTTTTTTTCCCCAATACAGATAAGGTCTCACTGTGTAGCCCAGGCTGGTCTCGAACACCCCAGCTCAAGTGATCCTCCTACTTTGGCCTCCCGAAGTGCTGGGATTACAGGCAGCCTCCACACCTAGTTCTTAATTTTTAATTTTTTGTAGAGACAGTGTCTTGGAGAACTGATGGAGCTGTGTCTCACTAGTGTCTCACTAGTGGGATGCCCATTTCCCCTAACATGCTGGGAAGCCCTCCAGGGCAAGACATGTCTTAACTACCTTCAAGTCCCTGGTCTCCAGCCAAGAGTGGGCCCAGAGGAAGCCCGACCCAGAGGGGATGGGCCCGCCCATTATGTGAGGAGCCGGGAGCAAGGTAGTGGCGCAGACACAGAGACCAGGCTGGTCTCAAACTCCTGGCGTCAAGCAATCCTTCCATCTTGGCCTCCCAAACCACTAGGATTACAGGCCTGAGCCACGCAGCATGGTCTGGTTGCTTAATCGTTTTATGTCTGTCTCCGCATCTAAAAAACATGTCTGACTCATGAGACTGTAATAAGGATTTACAAGCATTAACTTAGTTAAGTACCTGGAACTGACACGTAGTAGGGCTCAAAAAATCTATCTGGCTGATATTATTTTGCATAGTTTAACTTTATGAATGCATGAGAAGTCACATACATAGGATGACCCTTGAAACTATGAAAACTGATTTAGTTTTACTTGGTGAGGCTATTGAGCCTTTTGTCAGGGAAAAATAATGATCTCTGTCATGGCACCTTAGCTGGGCAAAATGAAAAAAAAAATAATTTCTGTATGTGGTATCAAATGTCCCCCTTATAAGTGGGCATAGGTGACCTCCAAAAGAGGTATTTCCTTCAGGAATTAAACAAGAAATATACACAGCCTGTCCAAAACAACATCCTACTTTTCTTTCTTTTTTTTTTTTTAGAGACGGAGTCTTGCTGCGTCGCTCAGGTTGGAGTGCAGTGGTGTGATCTCAGCTCACTGCAACCTCCGCCTCCCGGGTCCAAGCGATTCTCCTGCCTCAGCCTCCTCAGTAGCTGGTACTACAGGTGCGTGCCACCATGCCTGGTTAATTTTTTCTATTTTTTAGTAGAGACGGGGTTTCACCGTGTTAGCCAGGGTGGTCTCGATCTCCTGACCTTGTGATCCGCCCGCCTCAGCCTCCCAAAGTGCTGGGATTATAGGCGTGAGCCACTGCACCAGGCAACATCCTACTTTTCCAGGTTTCTCTTCAACTATACTCCCTGTCTCTATTAACCCCATCCAGACTCAGTTCTTGGTGTTCTCTGCATTTTTTTTTTTTTTGAGACGGAGTCTCGCTCTGTCGCCAGGCTGGAGTACAGTGGTGTGATCTCGGCTCACTGCAATCTCCGCCTTGTGGGTTCATGCCTTTCTCCTGCCTCAGCCTCCCAGATAGCTGGGATTACAGGTGTGCACAACCATACCCAGCTAATTTTTGTATTTTTAGTAGAGACGGGGTTTTACCATGCTGGCTAGGATGGTCTCGATCTCCTGACCTCGTGATCTGCCTGCCTTGGCCTCCCAAAGTGCTAGGATTACAGGCATGAGCCACTGCGCCCAGCCATGCATTTTCTCTACCTCCATAACTTTGGTTCCTGCTTTTCCGGCCCCAGCAACTGTACTTTCCAGCTCTACTTGAGATAAAGACTTCACCAATTGTTGATCTAGAAGTAACCTTTCCTTCTATATTCCACCGCAGTCTGAATCTTTCTTACATTCATTTACAAACTGCTTATTTGCTATTGAGCCAAAGGTTCTGCGTTTCTTTTTCTCTTAAACTTTGCATTCCCTACAATAGCAGGTACTATAAATACCGCCTGAG
Source organism: Papio anubis (assembly GCF_008728515.1). NCBI lineage: Eukaryota > Metazoa > Chordata > Mammalia > Primates > Cercopithecidae > Papio > Papio anubis. Next base: position 24,635,966 of record NC_044992.1, read on the forward strand.
TGGAATAAGGGTTGTACAAAACAATCAGCTTCATGCAAAGAGAAAAGATTGGAGTTAATCAGGAGAACTGTCCTTACATTTTAGAAAAGTAGTTTTACTGGGCCGGGCGCGGTGGCTCAAGCCTGTAATCCCAGCACTTTGGGAGGCGAGGCAGGCGGATCACGAATCAGGAGATGAGACCATCACAATTGCTGTGGTGAAACCCCGTCTCTACTAAAAATACAAAAACTGGCGAGGCGGTGGCGAGCATGATCCCAGCTACTCAGGAGGCCAGAGCAGGAGGAGATGGCAACAAACCGGGTGAGCTTGTGAGGCTGAGATCCCGGCCACTACACTCAGCCACAGGCATTAGGCAGTCTCAAAAAAGAAAAAGTTTTGGGCGGTGCAGTGGCTCGTGCCTGCCAATCCCAGCACTTTGGGAGGTGGAGGTGGGTGAGATCATGAGGTCAGAGGTCGAGACCAGCCTGACCCAACATGGTGAAACCCACATCTCTACTAAAAAATACAAAAATTAGCCAGGCATGTGCTGGCGCCTGTAATCAAGGAGCTGAGGCAGGAGGAGTCCCGCTTGGCTCAGGAGGCAGAGGTGCGGTGGTCAGATAGATGCTGCGCCTCCAGCCTGAACAGCAGACTTCATCTCCAAAAAAAAAGTAGTTTTGACTGGGTGCGGTGGCTCATACCTGTAATCCTAGCACTTTGGGAGGCCAACACAGACAGATCACCTGAGGTCAGAGGTTTGAAACCAGCCTGGCCAACATGGTGAAACCCCATCTCTACTAAAAATACAAAAATTAGCCGGGCATGGTGGCAGGCCCCTGTAATCCCAGCTACTCAGGAGGCTGAGGCAGGAGAACCACGTAAACCTGAGAGGTGGAGGCTGCAATGAGCCGAGATCGTGCCATTGCATTCCAGCCTGGGCAGCAGAATGAGACTCCGTCTCAAAAAAAAAAAAAAAAGGATATGATATAAGTAATACTAAATCAGTTTCCAGTCCCAGGTTTAAAAAAAACTGGCATCTTATACTTCCTATCTCTTAACATGCTCATTCTTGGAGTCCAGTCACCATGATGTAAGAAAGCCCAAACAGCCACGGCCCACATGGAGAGGAACAAAGAATCAGAACCAATCTGCCAGCCATGTGAGTGAGCCATCTTTGAAGCAGACTAGAGGACTAGTCATCCCTAGTTGAACTACTCTACCTAATACCACATGAAATAGAAATGAGCTGTCTTCACCAAGTTCTGCCCCAACTGCAGTTTCCTGAGCAAAACAAATGCCTATAGTTCTTCTAAGCCACTAAGTTATGAAGTACTTACACAACAATAGGTAACTGGAACATCAACTTTTTTTTTTTTTTTTTGAGACGGAGTCTCGCTCTGTCGCCCAGGCTGGAGTGCAGTGGCCGGATCTCAGCTCACTGCAAGCTCCGCCTCCTGGGTTTACACCATTCTCCTGCCTCAGCCTCCCAAGTAGCTGGGACTACAGGCACCCGCCACCTCGTCCGGCTAGTTTTTTGTATTTTTTAGTAGAGACGGGGTTTCACCGTGTTAGCCAGGATGGTCTCGATCTCCTGACCTCGTGATCCGCCCGTCTCGGCCTCCCAAAGTGCTGGGATTACAGGCTTGAGCCACTGCGCCCGGCCAACATCAACTTTTTAATGTCCTTTGAAGGAAAAAGTTAATGAAGAATAGCCTTATTATTCCTTTGATTGCCCACCTAACGTTAGTAGTGAGAGGTAGGTAACACAGTGGTTAAGAGCACAGACTGGAGTTAGACTGCCAGGATTTGAATCCTGACAAGCCACTTAGTCTCTCTGCTTTCGTTTTTTCTCTGTAAAAGAAAGACAGTAACAGCCTACCTCCTAGACTATTAGGATTAAAGAAGGCTGTTAGCACCTAAAGCACCTTCCCTCTTTTTTTAGAGACAGGGTGTCACTGTCACCCAGGCTGGAGTGCAGTGGCACAATCTTGGGCTCACTGCAGCCTCTGCCTCCTGGGCTCAAGTGATCCTTCCACCTCAGCCTTCCAAGTAGCTGGGACTACAGGTGCATGCCACTTGCAACGGCAGGCTTTCTCTCTCTCTCTTTTTTTTTCAGATGAAGTCTTGCTCTGTCGCCCGGGCTGAGGTGCAGTGGCACGATTTCTGCTCACTGCAACCTCTACCTCTCAGGTTCAGTCCATTTCTGCCTCGGTCTCCTGAATAGCTGGGATTACAGGTGCAAAGCACCAAACCCAGCTAATTTTTGTAGCTTTCTCTCTTTTTTAGAGAAAAGCAGTGGTAAAGAGAAAGTAAAAATAAGGTTAAAAAATAAGATCGGCTGGGCGCAGTGCCTCATACCTGTAATTCCAGTACTTTGGGAGGCCGAGGTGGGCAGATTACTTGAGGTCAGGAGTTCGACACCAGTCTGGCCAATGTGGTGAAACCCCATCTCTACTAACAACAACAAAAAAATTAGCTGGGCATGGTGGCACACGCCTGTAATCCCAGCTACTTGGGAGGCTGAGGTAGGAGAATCGCTTGAACCTGAGAGGTGGAAGTTGCAGTGAGTCAAGATTGTGCCACTGCACTCCAGCCTGGGCGTCAGAGTAAGAGTCTGTCTTCCAAAAAAAAAAAAATCAGGGCCAGGTGCAGTGGCTCACGCCTGTAATCCCAGCACTGTGGGAAGCTGTGGTGAGCAGATCACTTGAGCTCAGGGGTTTGAGACCACCCTAAGCAACATGGTGAAACCCCGTATCTACAAAAAATACAAAAATTAGCTGGGTGTGGTAGTGGCTCCTGTAATCCCAGCTGCTCAGGAAGCTGAGGTGAGAGGGTCGCTTGAACCTGTGAGGTGGAGGTTGCAGTGAGCTGAGATTGCACCACTGCACTTCAACCTGGGCGACACAGCGAGGCCTTGTCTTAAAAAGAAGGGGAGAACTGGGGAGGGGAATGAGAAAGAAAATAGGTCCAGCGCAGTGGCTCACGCCTGTGATCCCAGCACTTTGGGAGGCCAAGAAGGGCGGATCACGAGGTCAGGAGATTGAGACCATCCTGGGTAACACGGTGAAACTCCGTCTCTATAAAAATACAAAAAATTACGCGGGTGTGGTGGCAGGCACCTGTAGTCCCAGCTACTCAGGAGGCTGAGGTGAGAGGGTCGCTTGAACCTGAGAGGTGGAGGTTGCAGTGAGCCGAAATCGTGCCATTGCATTCCAGCCTGGGCAACAGAACGAGATTCTGTCTCAAAAAAAACAGAAAGAAAGAAAGAAAATAAACCTTAAAAAAAAAATCAGAAAATCTTAGAAGGAAAGAGCAGGAATGTTTACATAGGAAGTCAGGGAGATCTGGAAGGAGGGGGCTGCTAGCAGACCTGGGCATCTAATGAGAGTGGGTCTAGAGACTGTTACAGTCCAGCCAGTATCACAGGTTTCTCTGGCTTCAGCAGCTCTAAGCCTTCCAGAAACTTCAGCAGGGACCGACTGGGATAAATAACAAAGTAGTGCCTTCAAGAGTATAAGCTCCCTTCTAATTACTAGGCCCTAAGCACCCTCAAAAAACTAAATACTATTTCTCTTGATTCAAGTACACCCACTTGCTCCTCCCTTATGCATGGACTCCCTTCGCATTCACATCTCTGGCTTCATTGCTGATGCCTGAAATTCCTTTAAACAAGGGGAGAAAACATTTCATTCCACAGTCAAAAGAAAAAAATGACAAAAATGCAAAAGGCTGGCTACGATCATATTGAGTTTAACTGAATTTTAGTTAATCACCCTGCCAAGTGGGGCCTGGTGATGCATCTTTAGGAAAGGCCAGACACACTAACAGTTTATTGAGACCTACTGTGTCTTTCACAGCATGGTCAGCAGAGGTGAATTTAAATCAATTTGTATAAGTTCCAATGTCTTAATAAATATTTACTGAATGACCTAAGAAATAAACCTAACTATGCAATCTATCAGACATTACCATGTGTCCAAGGAGGAAGAATTTAAAAAGCAGGAGAGCATCAGATCAAGGGGTAAAAGGTCATCAGAGGTAAAAGTTAAAGAGCTAAGGACACAGTAATGGAGAAATTGTAGACTTCAATACCAACTAGAATCATATTAACTCTCCCATGAAAAAGATGAAAAAGAAGCAATACAGACCACTCTGGAGTTGAACTGCCTGGATTTAAACCCTAGTTTTGGCATTTACTAGCTGTGTGACACTGGGTAAATAACTTCTCTGTGCCTCAGTTTCCTCATCCCTAAAATAAATACGTCTATCTCACTGGGTTACTATGAAAATCAAATGAGTTAATACAAGTAAAATACTTAAGACAGTACATGACACACAGTAAATATTGTTTAAATATTAACTGCAATTATTATTATTATTTTTTTCAAGACAGAGTCTCGCTCTGTTGCCCAGGCTGGAGTGCAGTGGTGCGATCTCGGCTCACTGCAAGCTCTGCCTCCCAGGTTCACGCCATTCTCCTGCCTCAGCCTCCCAAGTAGCTGGGACTACAGGTGCCTGCCACCATGCCCGGCTAATTTATTTTTGTATTTTTAGTAGAGAAGGGGTTTCACCGTGTTAGCCAGGATGGTCTCGATCTCCTGACCTTGTGATCTGCCCGCCTCAGCCTCCCAAAGTGCTGGGATTACAGGCATGAGCCACCGCGCCCGGCCATTAACTGCAATTATCATCATCATCATCATTATTGCAGTCTGAGATATCTGGCCTGAATTTATCAAGGTAGGAAGCTGTCATTGCACAGAAATACCTTGTTCTCAGGAGAGTCACTAACGGAAGTGCTTCTGTAAACAAGGGACATAAGCAGAGAAGGGGTACAGAAAACTCATGATTACCTGGGGAATAATTAAATATATTTTAGGTATTCGTCTTTTTTTCTCTCTCTCTCTCTCTCTGTTGGTATTTTTCTGGTTACTGAGTCATTCTTCATTAAGGGGTGAGAAGAGGTGTCAAAAATTAGACAAAACATAAACTAGTATATTCTGACAACTGCTGACAATTCAAATTACTTAGCTGGAGAGGAATACAGCAACATTGGCTTAAATAAAATATTCAGATATTCTCCATGCCTTAAATAATAAGGCCCTGAGAACAAGAGGAACTTGGGTCAAGCATTCACAATAAAATCCCATCTCAAGACTTAAAACTTAGAGGAGAGCTTGTTACACTAAGGTGAGTATGGTGAAAATCAGGCAAACTTTACTTCTCTAAGTCAAAACTGGTCTATGGTTTCTACAAAGAGCTATTTAGAAACGTGACTATAAAGAATATATTTCAGATAACATGAAAACAAGAAAAAAGAAACTTTCCCATTACAGAAAGAAATGGGTAGAGAAACAACATTAATCAGTGGTAAGGGAGGCTTGCTTTCAGTTTTACTTTACAGAGTAGCATATACATAATATGTTTACAGCATTCTTTCTTACAAAGACTTGCTGTTAATGACTCACAAAGGACGAAATAAATTCTTGGCTGGTAAATTTTTTGCTTTTTTCTTTGAGAGGGAATCTCGCACTGTCACTCAGGCTGGAGAGCAGTGCCACAATCTCTGCTCACTGCAACCTCCGCGTCCCGGCTTCAAGTGACTCTCCTGCCTCAGCCTCCTAAGTAGCTGGGACTACAGGCGCCCGCCACCACACCCAGTTAATTTTTAGTATTTTTAGTAGAGACAGGGTTTCACTATGTTGGCCAGGATGGTCTCGATCTCCTGACCTTGTGATCTGCCCGCCTCGCCCTCCCAAAGTGCTGGGATTACAGGCATGAGCCACCGTGCCCGGCCCGTGCTTTTTTTTTTTTTTTTTTTTTGAGATGGAGTCTCACTGTCACCCAGGCTGGAGTACAGTGGCGCGATCTCAGCTCACTGTAACTTCCGCCTCCCAGGTTCAAGCAATTCTCATGCCTCAGCCTCCTGAGTAGTTGGTATTATAGGTGTCCGCCACCACACCTGGCTAATTTTTTTTTTTTTTTTTTTGAGACGGAATTTCACCCTGTTGCCAGGCTGAAGTACAGTGGCTCACTGCAACTTTTGCCTCCCGGGTTCAAGTGAGTCTCCTGCCTCACCCTCCCTAGTTGCTGGGATTACAGGCATGCGCTACCACACACAGCTAATTTTTGTATTTTTAGTAGAGACGGGGATTCACCATGTTGGTCAGGCCGGCCTCGAACTCCTGACCACAAGTGATCCGTCCGCCTTGGCTTCCCAAAGTGTTGGGATTACAAGTGTGAGCCACTGCATCCGGCCTCTTGGCCTCTAAATTTTTAAGATTGACTTTTTAATTGTGTGTGTGAGTGCGTGTGTTTGAGACAGAGTTTCATTCTTGTTGCCCAGGCTGGAGTGCAATGGCATAATCTCGGCTCACTGCAACCTCAGCCTCCTGGGTTCAAGTGATTCACCTGCCTCAGCCTCCCGAGTAGCTGGGATTACAGGCATACGTGCCACCATGCCCGGCTAATTTTGTATTTTTAGTAGAGACGGGGTTTCTCCATGTTGATCAGGCTGGTCTCGAACTCTCAGCCTCAGGTAATCCACCCGCCTCGGCCTCCCAAAATGCTGGGATTACAGGTGTGAGCCACCGTGCCCAGCCTAAGATTGACTTTTGAGAGATATTCTACTTACCTCTACTTACCAAGAAGACAGATATAAACATATTAAATATCAAGCATTTTATATACATTTCCCAGTTAATCTATGTAATAACCCTATGAATACAGATGAGAAAACTACAGCTGCAGGATATAAAGAAGCCTTCCCACAGTAACACTGCCTATAAATGATGGAATAAATTCAGGATGTTTTGAATTCAAAGCTCATGTATGCTCTGAGCACTTCACTCTGCTTCCTGAGGCAGGTAAGATGTTTTAATGTCTACTTGCCTGAATGTTAATGTCTGTCCACAGAAATAAGTCGGAGCTCTGGAGTAGAGAACACCTGATGATTCAGAATCATTCCGGAGTGCTATATTTCTTCGACTGCTCAGACTGTACCCCTCAAAACCAGCTGTCCACTCTTTTTAAAAGCAAAGATATTGAAAACTGTTAGAATCTCTTGAGGGATATCTTCAATACAGACATGTTAAATAAAACGTGGAAATGGGAGACTACTCTTAGGGGCCATGGTCAAGTTCAATAAAATAAAAGATTCCATTAACAGGGTATCATGATCAGTCCCACAAACTACAAAAAAGATTTTAGTATATGCCTGCATAATTTTGACATAATAAATCAAATAAGTGTTACCTCTTATCTAATAAAATCATAGTTCAAGCATAATTGCTTGAACTTATTCCAACCTGATAAAAATCTAATTAATAAATGAGTCTACATCTTCTAAACAAGAATGCAGGAGAGAGATCAATTTCAAATCATAAGACTTTTTTTTGAGTCTCGCTCTGTCACCCAGGCTGGAGTGCAGTGGCGCGATCTCGGCTCACTGCAAGCTCCATCTCCCGAGTTCAGTCATTCTCCTGCTTCAGCCTCCCCAGTAGCTGGGATTACAGGCGCCCGCCACCACGCCTGTCTAACTTTTTGTATTTTTAGTAGAGACGGGGTTTCACCGTGTTAGCCAGGATGGTCTCGATCTCCTGATCTTGTGATCCGCCTGCCTTGGCCTCCCAAAGTGCTGGGATTACAGGCATGAGCCACCACGTCTGGCCCTGAAATCAGACTTTTAAGAAAATGTCTCTCTCCAGGTATTTCTTGAGGGTTTGGAAAATCAGCATCAGCTGGGCACAGTGGCTCACGCCTATAATCCCAGGACTTTGGGAGGCCAAGGCAAGAGGACTGCTTGAGCCCAGGAATTTGAGACCAGCCTGGGCAACATAGCAAGACCTGGTCTCTACAAAAAAACAAACAAAAAAAATTAGCCAGGTGTGGTGGTGCATGCAGGTGGTCCTGGCTACTTGGGAGGCTGAGGCAGAAGGATCCAGAGGTCAGGCTGCATGACTGCACCACCACACGCCAGCCTGGGCGACAGAGGTGAGACCTTGTCTCAAAAAAAACTAACTAAATAAAAGTAAAATATAAAAAAAAGAAGACGAATAAAAAGGAGTATCAGTGTCCTACACAATATTTTCAATCTTTGGTTTTCAGTGAGGCTAAAAATCTAGTCCAGCATTTTTTTTTTGGTCTCTGAAGAACTGATGAAAACAAAAATCACATGAGGTAATCTGAGTAAAATACAAGGTGCATGTTGTTCTTATCAATTCAGGATCTATGCTTAGAATAGCTGGTTGTCAGTGTGCTGCCCTTAGCACAGAATGCAGGTATTCTAATATACAGTTAGGCTTCAGGAGAGAAAAGGTTAGCAGCATACCATGAGGCACCAATGTGGAATGACCTATTTGGGGAACACTCCAAGGACTCCACTCCTGTCGGCCATCTCCTCGGGCACAGACTCTGAACTGATAATCAACGTTGGGGTCTATGTGCAATACTATGAATTCAGTTTCAGAACCTACATATACATCCTCAAAATGATTTGAAGTACATTTACGAAACTGGAGCCTGTAATCTTGGGCTGTAAAGTCGTCATCCACCTAAGGAGAAAAGCTTTATGTTAGCTGAGAAACAGAAAATGACTTCTCTCAGCCATCACTGCTTAAAAACTTTGAATGGAGCCATTTTGGACCAAGCAGCCAGGCCCACGTGCTGAATATGGGGTATTCTTGGGAAGGCCATAGAAAATATGCCATCACATCATTATCGCTCTTCTTTTTTTTTTTTTTGAGGCAGGGTCTCACTTGGTCACCCAGGCTGGAGTGCAGTGGCATGATCTCGGCTTATTGCAGCCTCCATACCCTGGGTTCAAGCCATCCTCCTCCTTCAACCCCCCTAAGTAGCTGGCTGGGACTTCCAGTGCATACCACCATGCCCGGCTAATTTTTTGTATTTTTTGTAGAGATGGGTTTTCACCATATCTCAGATCTTTAATTCCTGAGCTTAAGCAATCTTCCCGTCTCAGCCTCTCAAAGTGCTAGGATTACAGGCGTGAGTCACTGCGCCTGAGCACCCTTCTTTTCTTTATTGAACCATGTGTTCTACATTTCCCAGTCTGATATAAAAAAGTCTGCCTCCTTTGAAGAAATGGCATGTTTTTTAATCAATGCCAAAGACAAAACATTAAAGATTCAATAAGGTTCCCAAAACCATACATCATTCATAATAACCAAGACATAATTAACATACAGTATACAGAATCCCCATTAATTTTTAGGGGTCCTGCATATATTCTGTATGTTAATTAGCCACCAATAGAAAAGTGGGTAAAAGACATAAATAAGTATTCTACAGGAGAAGAAATATAAATGGCCAAAAATATATATTATAAATATTGAACCTAATTTGTAATATGGCAAATACAATCTAAAACCACAACAAGGCCAGACATGGTGGCTCATGCCTATAATCCTAAGACTTTGGGAGGCCGAAGCGGATGGAGCACTCGAGCCCAGGAATTTGAGGCCAGCCTGGGCAACATGGCAAAACTCCATCTCTACAAAAAATTACAAAACTTAGCTGGGTATGGAAGCACATGCCTGAAGTCCCAGTTACTTGAGGACTGAGGCAGGAGGATCACTTGAGCCCAGGAGGTTGAGACTGGAGTGAGACATGATTGTGCCACTGTACTCCAGCCTGGGTGACAGAGTAAGACCCTGTCTCAAAAACAAACAAATAAATAAAACCACAACAAGGTACATTTACGCAAAAATATAAAGTCTCACAATGCCAATTATTGGTCAAGATATGGAATAACAGAAACTCATATACTGTTTGGAAGGCTAAATTGATACAATCATCTTGTGGAAAGTTTGTTATTACCTATTAGTGTATGGATCCAATACTCTAAGACCACCTCATAATTTTACAGCTAGGTAAATATTAATATTTTACAAACTTCACATATGTTCATAAGGAAACACAAGTAAAAATACTTATAGCAAAAACCTGGAAATAACTAGGTCCACTGATAGGAAAATTAATAAAAATGAAAAAGAGTCCTGTTATGAAATAACAGCATGTTTACAAAAAAAAAAAAAAAAAAAATTCCTTTTAAGAAAATCTGGCTGGGCAGGGGGCTCACACTTGTAATCCCAGCACTTGGGGAGACCAAGGCAGGTGGATCACCTGAGGTCAAGAGTTTGAGACCAGTCTGACCAACACGGAGGAACCCCATCTCTACTAAAAATGTAGCTGCCTTAATCCCAGCTACTCAGGAGGCTGAGGCAGGAGGATCGCTTGAACCCGGGAGGTGGAGGTTGTGATGAGCCAAGATCATGCCATTGCACTCCAGCCTGAGCAACAAGAATGAAACTCCGTCTCAAAAAAAAAAAAAAAAAAAGAAAAAGAAAATGTCAGCCAAGCACAGTGGCTCATGCCTGTAATCCCAGCACTTTGGGAGGCCAAGGTGGGTGGATCACTTGAGATTTAAGGAGTTCGAGGCCAACATGGCAAAACCGTGTCTCGATTAAAAATACAAAAAATTAGGCCAGGCGTGGTGGCTCAAGCCTGTAATCCCAGCACTTTGGGAGGCCGAGACGGGCAGATCATGAGGTCAGGAGATCGAGACCATCCTGGCTAACACGGTGAAACCCCATCTCTACTAAAAAACACAAAAAACTAGCCAGGCGAGGTGGCGTGCACCTGTAGTCCCAGTTACTCGGGAGGCTGAGGCAGGAGAATGGCATAAACCTGGGAGGCGGAGCTTGCAGTGAGCTGAGATCCGGCCACTGCACTCCAGCCTGGGCCACAGGCCCTGTCTCAAAAAAAAAAAAAACAGAAAATTAGCTGGGTGTAGTGCCGGTAGTCCCAGCTACTGAACCTGGGTGGATGGGGAGAGGGAATGGTGTGGAGGTTGCAGTGGGCCAAGGTTGCATCGCTGCACTCCAGCATGGGCAACAGAGCAAGGCTTCATTTCAGTAAAAAAGGCCAGGCATAGTGGCTCACATCTACAATCCCAGCACTTTGGGTGGCCGAGGCGAGTGGATCACCTGAGGTCAGGAGTTCAAGACCAGCCTGGCCAACATGGTGAAACCTCGTCTCTACAAAAAATACAAAAATTAGCCAGGTGTGGTGGCAGGGGCCTATAATCCCAGCTATTCAGGAGGCTGAAGCAGGAGAATGGCTTGAACCTGGGGGAAGCAGCAGGCGGGGAAGGGCATGGAGGTTGCAATCAGCCGAGATCACGCCACTTCACTCCAGCCTGGGCAAAAGAGCGAAACTCTGTCTCAAAAAAATAAATAAATAAAAATAAAACTGGAAGAACTACCTCAGTGTTCCCTGTGACTTCATTTTACTGTAAAGTAAAAGAGATTTTTGTTTGGGAAGAAAAGAATGTATTTAAAAGTAGTCAATGAAAAAATCTGAAAAGCCCTCAAATCTCAAACCCATAATGTGGAAGTTATTTCTAGAATTCTGAATTACATACCTTACACCATCGTACAATGATGCCTCCAGGTTTCTCTATTAGTTCTTCTATCTGTACTGGTGGGCGAGATGCTACTGTTCCATGCTTAAAAATGTGGTCTTTCACTATGTTAAGAATTGAGTCATCCAACTGAGCAGATAAACAAGGCACATCAACCAGTAAAGGTACTTCTGGTAAGCTGAGGAAACAAAGCTCATGTGTTATGAGACCTCTAACTGACAGTTAAAAAACACAAGAAATAAAAAAAAATTGATTGTAGTGGTGGTTACACAATTCCATGAATATAATAAAAACCACTGAATTGCATATGTCAAATGGGTGAATTGTATGGTCTATGAATTTATATCTTAATAAAACTGTTTTAAAAAGTAAAAAAAAAAAAAAAAAAAAAAAAATTTAGAGCAGTCACAAGCTTGAAAGATCCTGAAGCCCCCAGTAAGTAATTCTTATGGCAGTAGGGGATTTGCAAGATGTTACACAAAGATTCTCTTTTCAAATAAATATAAGCAAGACAGAAAATTGGTAGGATCATAACTGTTCATTTTATGCCAAACGATCTGGTTTACTGGAATATGACTCCATTTCAACAATACATTGAGAATTTCTAAAATTTAACAATTCTTTTACACATTGGATTGAAAAAATCTGTAGTAATACTATACCAAGGATTACAATCACAACTATTTCATTAGTAACAGTGGTAATGGGCAGTGAAACGCTTTTTTTTTTTTTTCCCTCAGAGTCTCACTCTGTCCCCCACCCTAGGCTGGAGCGCTGTGGTGCGAACTAAGCTCACTGCAACCTCCACCTCCCCGATTCAAGTGATTCTCCTGCCTCAGCCTCCTGAGTAGCTGGGACTACAGGCGCACGCCACCACACCCGGATAATTTTTTATTTTATTTTATATTTATTTTTAGATGGAGTCTTGCTCTGTTGCCCAGGATGGAGTGTAGTGGTACAATCTTGGCTCACTGCAACATCTGCCTCCAGGGTTCAAGCAATTCTCCTGTCTCAGCCTCCCCAAGTAGCTGGATTACAGGCATGCGCCACTATGCCCGCCTAATTTTTATATTTTCAGTAGAGACGGGGTTTCAACAAGTTGGCCAGGCTGGTCTCAAACTCCTGGCCTCAAGCGATCTGCCTGCCTTGGCCTCCCAACATGCTGGGATTACTGGTGTAAACCACCATGCCAGCCTGAAAACCTTGAAATATATATTCTCTATCTCCCTTAATCAGAATCTTGAACAGAGGGAGGAAAAAAGCAGACATAGTTCAAATGCTTAAAAGTAAGTCCAAATGGCACAACTCTTTTACCTGTCCAACTGAATGTGCGAGGCCTTTTTGGTAAAGCTCCACAGTTTCTCATTCTCTTCTCCCACACCACCAAGCATGGCAATCTCACCTACAATCAAGAATAAGAGAACTGGAACAGTGAAAATGGTCACATATAAAGTAATCAACACAACTCATGTCTGGGTGGGTCTCTAGTGTTCTTGAAAACAGTTCTTAAATGATGCCACAGTCAAATTCCCAAAAAGTTAAAGTAGAAACTATTTTAGAAGTGACTCTAAGATCAAATCCAAGAGGAAAAGGGATACACAGTGACAACATTTTGCCAGAGATGAAAAATCTATCTGCTCTATACAAGGAAATCAACCAATTTTAGGCAAACCAGAAAGCCCAGGGACTTCTTCCCATCTCTCCTATAGAATCATTATGAACTTCAATAGGAGCCAGTACAAAATACTGCCCTGAGAGGAGCAATAGGGGATAGGGTTGTGTTTTTTTGTTTGTTTTTGAGACTGGGTCACGTTCTGTCACTCAGGTAGGAGTGCAGTGGCAGGATCATAACTCACTGCAGCCTTGAACTTCCGGGCTCAAGCAATCCTCCCATCTCAGCCTCCCAAGTAGCTGTGACCACAGGTGCACGCCACCATGCCCAGCTATTTTGTGTTTTTTTGGGTAGAGATGAGGTCCCACTATGTTGCCCAGGCTGGGCATAGGGCTTGAAAAGCCAAATGATGCATCTATGTTTTCCTAAAAGAGTATCATACATCAGATTACAAATTATTCAATAGAATAATAAAAAGAAAATGTCAGGCCAGGTGCGGCAGCTCACGCCTGTAATCCCAGCACTTTGGGAGGCCAAGGTGGGTAGATCACGAGGTCAGGAGATCGAGACCATCCTGGCCACATGGTGAAACCACGTCTCTACTAAAAATACAAAAATTAGTCGGGTGTGGCGGTGGGCACCTATACTCCCAGCTACTCAGGAGGCTAAGGCAGGAGAATCGCTTGAATCCGGGATGTGGAGGTTGCAGTGAGCCGAAATCATGCCACTGCACTCCAGCCTGGGCAACAGAGCGAGACTCTGTCTCAAAAAAAAAAAAAAAAAAAAAAGAAGTTACATATGATATGAAAATGACCAACTTCTATGTCCTTCCACAGCCCTGAAGAACACTGTCATAACTCTTTTCCATCTGAATGTGCCCTGTAGTTACTCAAGTTTTTTGAGACCATATGTCCTTCTTCTTCACCAAAAGAAAAACAGACATGGCCGGGTACTGTGGCTCATGCCTATAATCTCAGCACTTTGGCAGGCTGAGGCTGGCTGGTCACCTTAGGTTGGGAGTTCAAGACTAGCTTGGCCAGCATGGTGAAACCCCGTCTCTACTAAAAATACAAAAAGTAGCTGGGCATAGTGGCACGCTCCTGTAGTCCCAGCTACTAAGGAGGCTGAAGCACTAGAATTGCTTGAACCTGGGAGGTGGAGGTTGCAGTGAGCCAAGATCGCGTCACTGCACTCCAGCCTGGGCAACAGTGTGAGACTCTGTCTCAAAAATAAATAAATAAATAAATACAATTCTCAAAATTCCATAAATAAGTTTCTATCCCTCAGGAGAATAGGAAAGAGTTTGACATTAAAAATATTCCTGAAGTTTCCTTCTGCTGCTGGGATGTATAATAATTTTTTTAAATTAAAAAACATAGGCCGGGCGCGGTGGCTCAAGCCTGTAATCCCAGCACTTTGGGAGGCCGAGACGGGCGGATCACGAGGTCAGGAGATAGAGACCATCCTGGCGAACACGGTGAAACCCCGTCTCTACTAAAAAATACAAAAAACTAGCCGGGCGAGGCGGCGGGCGCCTGTAGTCCCAGCTACTCGGGAGGCTGAGGCAGGAGAATGGCGTAAACTCGGGGGGCGGAGCTTGCAGTGAGCTGAGATCCGGCCACTGCACTCCAGCCCGGGCGACAGAGCCAGACTCCGTCTCAAAAAAAAAAAAAAAAACATAGGCCAGGCATGGTGGCTCATGCTTGTAATCCCAACACTTTGGGAGGCCAAGGTGGGCGAATCACGAGGTCAGGAGTTCTAGACCAGCCAGAGCAACATGGTGAAACGCTGTCTCTATTAAAAATACAAAAAATTAGCTGGGCGTGGTAGTGGGTGCCTACAATCCCAGCTACTCGGAAGGCTGAGGCAGGAGAATCGCTTGAACCCACGAGGCGGAGGCTGCAGCAAGCCAAGATCGTGCCACTGCACTCCAGCCCAGGCAACAGTGCAAGACTCCCTCTCAAAAATAAATAATTAATTAAATTAAATTTTGGACATACAAAAATATTCAAGTATCAAATGCTGTAACAATCACACTGCCCCAAAGGATTTTTTCTTTTTGAGACAGAGTCTGACTCTGTCACCCAGGCTGGAGTGTGATGTGTAATTACAGCTCACTGCAGCCTCAAACTCCTGGGCTCAGGGGATCCTCCCGCCTCAGCCTCCCAAGTAGCTAGGACTACAGGAATGTGCCACTATGCCCAGCTAGGATTTATCTTTTTTTTTTTTTTTGAGACGGAATCTCGCTCTTATCGCCCAGGCTGGAGTGCAATGGTGCAATTTTGGCTCACTGCAACCTCTTGCCTCAGCCTCCTGGGTAGCTGGGATTACAGGCGCCCACCACCATGCCCGGCTAATTTTTGTATTTTTAGTAGAGACAGGGTTTCACCATGTTGGCCAGGCTGGTCTTGAACTCCTTATCTTAGATGATCTGCCCACCTCAGCCTCCCAAAGTGTTGTGATTACAGGCATGAGCCACTGTGCCCAGCCAGGATTTATCTTCTAAAATAAAAACAAATGATCAGTCCTCAGGGGATGAGTATACACTCCTGGCCCATGCTGCACTGCTTCTGGGTTTGTTTCCAAATGCAAAGCCACCAAGGAAAGACATTCCATGGTACTGCTAGAATTTTCTCAAAAGCACTGTTATGGTCAGTGGCAAATAAACACTTCTCATTGAAGATAAGACAAAAATGTAACTAGCAATGTCAAGATAACACTCGTACTATATTCTAAGTGGGACCAAAAGAAGATTAACTTCCAGGTGGAGTAACAGCCTTGTGAATCATCCACACTTTTTTCCCACACTCCCAGCACTCATTCTGCAGAAGGGATGGAATTCAGTCTCCTTCCCTAGCTCCTTTTTCCTCAAATGACCTTTAAATGTTGGTGCCCCTTAGTGTTCTAATCTCTTTCACCTGCTCTTCTCACATTACATGGTGTCCCTCGATGATTGTACTTATTCCAATGGATTCATATTTGATATATATACCATTAACCGCCATACTGACATCTCCTGGTATGATCTCTCTCCTAAGAATCATACCCATATTTCCATCTTAAGCACCTCAAACTCACCATGCCCAAGCCAAATGCCTGACTACTTACTAAGCACCCACCTCCTCCTTCATTTACTGTGTCAAAAACAGCACCACTATTTATTCAGAATCCAAAAGTAGGCTGATTTTTGCCATCACAAATCCTTCCCTTTCCCCTCCATCACATATGTAGGTAATCATCTACAGACAACAGTCACTGCTCAGTAAAATCATCAACAGTTCCATTTCTGGGAAAAAAAAAATCTTTTTTTTTTGTTTTTATTTTTAAGAGACAGGGTCTTGCTCTGTTGCCCAGGCTGGAGTGCAGTGGTGCAATCATAGCTCAAGCTCTCCTCCCACCTCAGCCTCCTGAATAGTTGGGACAATAGTTGGTGTATGCCACTAAGCCTGGCTAATTTTTTTTTTTATTTTTGAGACAGAGTCTTGCTCTGTCGCCCAGGCTAGAGTGCCATGGCGCAATCTCAGCTCACTGCAATCTCCGCCTCCTGGGTTCACGCCATTCTCCTGCCTCAGCCTCCCAAGTAGCTTGGACTACAGGTGCCTGCCACCACGCCCAGCTAATTTTTTGTATTTTTAGTAGAGACAGGGTTTCACCATGTTAGCCAGGATGGTCTCGATCTCCTGACCTCGTGATCCGCCCGCCTTGGCTTCCCAAAGTGCTGGGATTATAGCCGTGAGCCACTGTGCTCAGCCCGCCTGGCTAATTTTTTTTTTTTTTTTTTGAGATGGACCCTTGCTCTGTCGCCCAGGCTGGGGTGCAGTGACCGGATCTCAGCTCACTGCAAGCTCCACCTCCTGGGTTTACGCCATTCTCCTGCCTCAGCCTCCCGAGTAGCTGGGACTACAGGCGCCCGCCACCTCACCCAGCTAGTTTTTTGTATTTTTTAGTAGAGACGGGGTTTCACCGTGTTAGCCAGGATGTTCTCAATCTCCTGACCTCGCGATCCGCCCGTCTCGGCCTCCCAAAGTGCTGGGATTACAGGCTTGAGCCACTGCGCCGGGCCGGCTAATTTTTTTTAAAACAGTGGCCCACGCCTGTAATCCCAGCACTTTGGGAGTATAATGTTGCAATCTTGGCTCACTGCAACCTCCGTCTCCCAGGTTCAAGCGATTCTCCTGCCTCAGCCTCCCGAGTAACTGGAATTACAGGCACCTGCCACCATGCCTGGCCAATGTTTGTATTTTTAGTAGAGATGGGGTATTACCATGTTGGCCCGGCTAGTCTCAAACTCCTGACCTCAAGTAATCCTCCCGTCTTGACATCCCAAAGTGCTGGGGTTATAGGTGTTAGCCTGGCCTCAGCCTCTAATAACTTTTTAATCAGTCTCTTTTCCCTCTAGTCTTACAATCTCTAACACAGTCTCCAAAACATAGGCAGGATCATTTTTTTTTTAATGCACATCTGATCATGTCACTCTGCTGCTTAAAATGCTTCAACAGAGGTGGGTGGATCACGAGGTCAGGAGATTAAGACCAGCCTGGCTAACACGGTGAAATCCTGTCTCTACTAAAAATACAAACAATTAGCTGGGCGAGGTGGCGGGCGCCTGTAGTCCCAGCTACTCGGGAGGCTGAGGCAGGAGAATGGCATGAACCTGGGAGGCGGAGCTTGCAGTGAGCAGAGATCGCGCCATTGTACTCCAGCCTGGGCGACAGAGCGAGACTGTCTCAAAAAAAAACAAAAACAAAAAAAGCTTCAACTGATCCTTGAAAATGCCATTCACTTAATTTATGATGATGTTGCTTCTGCTTGGAATCATGCTGTTACCTCCTCTTTTTCCTATGTCTGCTTGATAGCCTCTGTGGAACTCCTCCTACAGAAAGCTATCCTATACTATTCCAGACAAAGTTAAGAACTTCCTCCTCTGTGCTCCAATAAGGTCTTAGATCTCTCTTAGCATGTATTTCTCTCTCACTGGGCTCTGAATCCCAAAGGAAAGAACTCTCACCTATTTTATTCTTTTCTTTTTTTTGAGAGGGAATTTCACTCTGTCACCCAGGCTGGAGTGCAGTGGCACGATCTCAGCTAACTGCAACCTCCACCTCCTGGGTTCAAGCAATTCTCCTGCCTCAGCCTCCCGAGTAGCTGGGACTACAGGCACACGCTGCCATGGCCAGCTAATTTTTGTATTTTCACTAGAGACGGGGTTTCACCATGTTGGCCAGGATGGTCTTGATCTCCTGACCTCATGATCCGCCCACCTCTACCTCCCAAAGTGCTGGGATTACAGGCGTGAGTCACTGCACCTGGCTTTTATTCTTACTCTTATTTTATATTTTTTGGGACAGGGTCTCACTTTGTCACCCAGGCTGGAGTGCAGTGGTGCAATCACGGCTCACTGCAGCGTTAATCTCCTGGCCTCAAGCGATCCTCCCACCTCGGCCTCCTAAGTAGTTGGGACTCCAGGTGCATACCACCATGCCCAGCTAATTTTTTTTTTTTTTTTTTTTTTTTTTTGTAGAGACAGGCTGTTGCCCAGGCTGGTCTTAAACTCCTGACCTCAAGTGATCCACTTGCTTCAGCCTCTGAAAGTGCTGGGATTACAGGCGTGAGCCACTGCATCTGGCCCCCTTGTTTATGTTATGTGCCTGACAAAGATCTCTGTTGAAGGAAGGTGAGTAGAATGAAGAAAGGAAGGCAGCAGGGCATGACTCAATTGGCTGAAGATAGGAGTAAACACCAATCACTTTTTTTAACTTTTTAAGCAGAACAGTGGAGACTATAATTGTGGTGGCTCTCACCTGTAATCCCAGCACTTTGGGAGGCCAAGATTGGAAGACTGCTTGAGACCGGGAATTCAAGACCAGACTGGGCAACATGGTGAAACCCTGTCTCTACCAAAAATACAAAAATTAGCCAGGCATGGTGGCATGCGCCTGTAATCCCAGCTATTTGGGAGGCTGAGGTGGGAGGATCACCTGAGCCAGGGAGGTCAAGACTGCAGTGAGCCCTGATAGCGCCACTGCACTCTAGCCTGGGCAACAGAGCAAGACTCCTGTGTTAAAAAAAAAAAAAAAGTATAATTTGATTGTTTGTAACACAGAGGATAAATGCTTGAGAGGATGGATGCCCCATTTTCCACAATGTGATTATTACACACTGCATGCCCGTATCAAAACATTTCAATGTGCCCCATATCATTTATTCTTTCTTGTTTTATAACTAATTATAACTAACACTTCAACTGCAGTTGCCAGGGATGCCTAACTGTATATCTGTCATCCTATATCACAAACTGTCTCTAGGTAAGAACATTCTAAGAACCCCACAGCTGGCAAGAAGCCTGCTGCTATCCTGAGGAATCTGCAAAATGTCAATCTGAACGAATCACATTTAGTATGTGATACGGTTTGGCTCTGTGTCCCCACCCAAATCTTATCTTGAATTGTACTCCCATAATTCCCATGTGTTGCGGGAGGGACCCGACAGGAGATAATTGAACCATGGGGGCAGTTTCTCCCATACTATTCTCAGTAGTGAATAACTTTCATGAGATCTAATGGTATTTTAAGAGGCAACCCCTTTTGCTTGGCTCTCATTCTCTTCTCTTGTCTGCCGCTATGTGAGATGTGACTTTCTCCTTCTGCCATGAACCCCAGCCACATGGAACTGTAAGTTCATTAAACCTCTTTCTTTGGTAAATTGCCCAGTCTCGGGTATGTCTTTATCAGCAGTGTGAAAATGTACTAATGCACTAATGTAACAGGATCCCTGGTCTCCCACCTTCTCGGACTAAGTCTTCTGCAGTGTTGACTCCGTGTTCTATGAGCTTCTGGCAGTCATCTAGTGGTTTAATGGTCTCCTGTTCAATGGTGTCTACCTCTTGCAAAAGGGTCACCAATCGCTCATCCAGGAGCTTTCCAAGGGTTCCCTTTAAATCATTAAAATGCTGTTTGAGAACATCTCTTGTCTGTGATGCACTTTCTTTGATCTAAAAAGAAATAACAAAATACTCAAAATCAGAATCTTTAAAAAAGGCTAATCCATAGGTACAATTCACAATAATCTAAAAGCACCATATAACCATCATCTTCAATTTAGTAAAAAAAAGACTAATTGAAATTATATATATTTAAGGTGTGATATTTTGATACACATACACATAGTGAACTGTTATTGTAGTGAAGCTAATTAACATGTCCATCTCTTCACATGGTGACCTTTCTGTGTGGTGAGAACACTTATGATCTCTCCTAACACATTCCAAGTATACATGACAGTATTTTTTTTTTTTTTAGACGGCGTCTCGCTCTGTCACCCAGGCTGGAGTGCAGTGGTACTATCTCTGCTCACTGCAAGCTCCACCTCCCGGATTCATGCCATTCTCCTGCCTCAGCCTCCGGAGTAGCTGGGACTACAGGCGCCCACCACCACACCTGGCTAATTTTTTGTATTTTTAGTAGAGACGGGGTTTCACCGCGTTAGCCAGGCTGGTCTTGATCTCCTGACCTCATGATCCACCTGCCTCGGCCTCCCAAAGTGCTGGGATTACAGGCATGAGCCACTGCGCCCAGCCACACTACAGTATTATTAACTATTGTCCCTATCCTGTACTTGAGATCTCTAGAATTTATGCATATTAAATAACTGAAACTTTGTACCCTTTGACCAACATCTCCCCATCCCCAACTCCATCCCTAGCAAGCACCATTCTACTTTCTGCTTCTATGATTTCGACCTTTTTAGATTCTACATATAAATAAGATCATGTAATGTTTATTTCTGTATCTGGCTTCTTTGACTTAGGATGATGTCCTTCAGGTTCATCCATGCTGTCACAAATGACAGAATTTCCTTCTCTTTTAAGGTTGAATAGTATTCCATTGTATATATACATCTTCCATTCACTGACAAACCAAATGTGATTGATTTGCACAAACAGGCAGAAGTACACAGAATTGCCCTTCAAGTCAGATAGAATAAGCCAAATATTGGTTTCATCATTGATAAATTATGTCAATTTGGTTATGTTAATTAAGTATTCTATGCCTCAATTTCCTTATTTGTCAAATGAGCATAATAATAGTTATTTCGGCTGGGCGCAGTGTCTCACGCCTGTAATCCCAGCACTTTGGGAGGCCAAGGAGGGCAGATCATTTGAGGACAGGAGTTCGAGACCAGCCTGGCCAATGTGGTGAAACCCCGTATCTACTAAAAATACAAAAATTAGCTGGACGTGGAAGTGCGGGCCTGTAATCCCAGCTACTTGGGAGGCTGAGGCAGGAGAACTGCTTGAACCTGGGAGACAGAGGTTGCAGTGAGCAAAGACTGCATCACTGCACTCCAGCTGGTCAGCACAGTGAGACTCCATCTCAAAAAAAAGAAATAAATAATAGTTACTTCATGGAGTTGCTGTGAGGATAAATTAAAATAAACTAGGTACTACAGTGGGTAAAATAAACAGCACATTGTTATACTCGATAAAAAAAGTTATAAATTATTATTATCTGTAAAAGGTGTTCTTGAAAAATTGTATGTTTCAATACTAAAAATTGTTTAATTATGAGGGGATTAAAATTCATTTTACTGAAAAGCAGCAAAGAAATGGTAGATTAAAAAGCCATGGTCAGCCGGGCACGGTGGCTCATGCCTGTAATCCCAGCACTTTGGGAGGCCGAGGCAGGTGGATCACAAGGTCAGGAGTTCAAGACCAGCCTAACATGGTGAAACCCCGTCTCTACTAAAAATACAAAAAAAATTAGCTGAGTGCACTGGTGGTGCGTGCCTGTAATCCCAGCTACTTCGGACGCTGAGGCAGGAGAATCGGTTGAACCTGGGAGGCGAAGGTTGTAGTGAGCTGAGATCGCACCGTTGCACTCCAGCCTGGGCAACAGAGTGAGACTCCATCTCCAAAAAAAAAAAAAAAAAAAAAAGGCAAGCCATGGTCAGGCGCAGTGGCTCACACCTATGATCCTTGCACTTTGAGAAGCTAAGGCAGGAGGATCACTTGAGCCCAGGAGTTTGAGACAAGCTTGGATAACATGGAGAAACCCTGTCTTTACAAATTATACAAAAATTAGCTGGGCATGGTGGCACATGTCTGTAGTCCCAGATACTTAGGAGGCTGAGGTGGGAGGATCACCTGAGCCCAGGGGGTCGAGGCTGCAGTAAGCTGTGACTGCACCACTGCACTCTAGCTTGGGTGACAGAGTGAGACCCTGTCTCTAAATAAAAATGAAAAGCCACAATACAAACAAACAAACAAAAACCTCATGGATAAAATGCCCTCATTATGCTAAAAGAAAAACAAGAATTATTTAAAAACCAAAGAGGCCTGTAGGAGGCAGAGCTGGGACAATGACTTAATCCTTTTTGAATGACAGTGCTCTTTGTGAATCTAAATGAGAGGTTTATAAAGCCTCTTCCTTTCAAATTTATTGAAAGAGAAGAAAAAATAAAGCCTCTTCCCCCCAAAATAAATAATCTATACCCTAAAAAATTATTCAATTTCAGAAGTTTACAAATTCCCTCAGAGCCAAACCATGGCTTGCCTGAAGCAGTAATTATGAAACCTCATTTGCAGAAGAATCATGTAGGCTACTTGTTATAATTCAGACTGCAGAGTTCCATCCCAGACCTACTGAACCAGAAAATGACAGGAGGGCCTAAAGGAGTGTATGGATGGAGTTCTCATTTTTTCCAAGCACACCTGTAATTCTGCAGCCCACAATTTGAGAAACACTGCCCTAAATCTACAGATCTCAGATTAAGAACCCATATTCTAGGGGATATGACAGGAAAATCTTCACGTCAAATATATTATGAAGACAAACAGGTTGTCTATACAGACACTAGATTTTTTCTTCTTTTATTTCGGAGACAGGGTCTCACTCTGTTCACAGGCTGGAGTGCAGTGGCATGATCCTGGCTCACTGCAGCCTTGAACTCCTGGGCTCAGGTGATCTCCTGCCTCAGTCTTCTGAGCAGCTGATCTTATAGGCGTAGGCCACCACACTTGGCTAATTTTACTTTTTACTTTTTGTAGAGATGAGAGCTTGTTATGTTGCCCAAGCTGGTCTTGAACTCCTAGCTTCAAGCAATCCTACCACCTTGGCCTCCCAAAATGCTGAGATTACAGGAGCGATCCACTGCACCTGGATTTTTATTTTAAAGACCTCAGATAACAGGCCAGGCATGGTGGCTCAAGCCTGTAATCCCAGCACTTCGGGAGGCCAAGGTGGGAGGATCACCACTGCAACCAGACCTGGGCGACAGAGCAAGGCCCTCTTCTCAAAAACAATTCAGGTAACATACAATTCGTTTTCTCTCACTTAATGAGAAAATTCTAACTATAAGTCACTCCAATAAGTTAAAGAAAAAACATACTTTGCTTTCCAGATATTATTATCTTAGTTTCATATGACATATTGTTTACTACCATAACCCTAACCCTTTCGTTAACTTTCTCTTACCAGGAAAGTTTAAAGTATAAGAAAACTCCACCAAGAAAGAACATATCAAATTATGAATAAAGAACAATATTTCAACAGTTGATGGAGAAATTTAAAACTTCCTATTTATTCTCTAAATTCTCTCTAAATTTAAAAAGCAGAATACAATATTGTTTCCCAGCAATGTTCACAACCACGTAAAAACAAAAAATGCCCATGCCCAAGGACTAAAACAGAAAAAGAGCAGTATCATTTACCGGGTGGGCAGATCATAGAAACAATTTTCTTCTCTCTTTTTTTTTTTTTTTGAGATGGCCTTTCACTCTTGTGGCCCAGGCTGGAGTGCAGTGGCGCAATCTTGGCTCACTGCAACCTCTGCCTTCTGGGTTCAAGACATTCTTCTGCCTCAGTCTCCTGAGTAGCTGAGATTACAGGCACACGCCACCACACCTGGCTAATTTTTTTTTTTTTTTTGAGACGGAGTCTCACTGTGTCGCCCAGGCTGGAGTGCAGTGGCGCGATCTCGGCTCACTGCAAGCTCCGCCTCCTGGGTTCACGCCATTCTCCCGCCTCAGCCTCCGAGTAGCTGGGACTACAGGCGCCCGCCACCTCGCCCGGCTATTTTTTTGTATTTTTAGTAGAGACGGGGTTTCACCATGTTAGCCAGGATGGTCTCGATCTCCTGACCTCGTGATCCACCCGCCTCGGCCTCCCAAAGTGCTGGGATTACAGGCTTGAGCCACCGCGCCCGGCCAACCTGGCTAATTTTTGTATTTTTAGTAGAGACAGGGTTTTGCCATGTTGGCCAAGCTGGTCTCGAACTCCTGATCTCCGGTGATCCACCCACCTCAGCCTCCCAAAGTGCTGGGATAAGGCGTGACTCACCTCATCCAGCCCTTTTCTCTCCATTTGACATTAGCACAATTATAATAATATCTGTGCAGTTAGTAAAATAATTCTTTAAATCACAAAGAAAAATTCTAAATTAATTGTTAACTAATTTCTGTAGTTACCAAAGAATTTCTGTGAAATAAATCCAAGTAAAAATTTAAAAAAGAAAGAAAGAAAGGCCATAAACCCAAATTGCACTTGATTCAGCTCACCATTCAACTATGAGATATTTGCAAACTAGGCCCTCATCTACATAGCATCTGGCAAACAAATGCTGTTGAGTGAAAACGCAGTTAATCATGTGTGTTTCAAAGAACTTTCTAAAAGAACCAAAGAGAGAATACCTTATGATTTTAACACATCCCCTGGGGTACTGTTAGAAATTCAGAATCTCAGGCCCCACCCAGAACTGCTAAATCAGAACGTTAATTTTTTTTCTTCCTCCTCCTCCCCTAGAAACTGTATTTTTTTTTTTTCTTGAGATGGAGTTTTGCTCTTGTTGCCCAGGCTGGAGTGTAATGGGAGCAATCTCGGCTCACTGCAACCTCCACCTCCCGTGTTCAAGTGATTCTCCTGTCTCAGCCTCCTGAGTAGCTAGGATTATAGGTGCATGCCACCACGCCTGGCTAATTTTTGTATTTTTAGTAGAGATGGGGTTTCATCATATTGGTCAGGCTGGTCTCGAACTCCTGACCTCGGGTGATCCACCCGCCTCAGCCTCCCAAAGTGCTGGAATTACATACAGGTGTGAACCACCGCGCCCAGCCAAACCTGTATTTTTAACAGGACCCTCAGGTACCTTGTATACACATTACAGATACCAGAATAAAGAAAGACCTTGTGTCAGAGCGCTGTAATACATTTCGAATGGTCAAGAGGAAATTCTGCAGTTGAGTACTATGCCGCTGAGGTCCTGTCTTGCTCTCTAGCGGATACAGCATACACAGGAAGTGCATTGGTTAGGTAAAGTCAATTTCCTCTTTAGAAAGAATTCAAAAGCTCCTTCAGCTATTGCAGAGCTTATGTTTTGTTTTTGTTTCAGAGCCTCAGAAAAAAGGAAGTATGTGAACACAAAACAGAGAGAGGGCTAAAAAAGCGAGACTCAATTTCCAAATTCACCTCCTGTACTCTCATTTTAAATTTGGTCCCTTTTGCTTATAGAATCCCAACCACTGCCATTCCAAACTTGATACTACCATGGGATCATTTTCTTTTCCTTGAAATAGTTCATGATTTAAAGCCTAGTCACCTTTAATCCAATCATGTAACTAATCAAGTTCATTTGCTTGACTTTATGAAACTAATTTAAAAATGCAGCTCCACTGCTGAGTGAATTTCTTCATATTTGATGTGGTACCAATGGTTGCATGTGTTCACTGTTAACTCAATAAATCTTCACAATACAGTTTCAGAAAGTGAGGACCAAAGAAGACAACTTACCCAAGGCTTTGCAGTGCCAGAAACAGTCTAATTCCAAAGACTATGCTCTTTCATTACACCAAGCCAAGCTGTTTTGTACTTACAGGACACTTTTTTTTTTTTTTTTTTTTTTTGGAGACAGGTTCTCACTTGGTCATTCAGGCTGGAGAGCAGTGGTACGATCACAATTCACTGCAGCCTCGAAATCCTGGACTCAGGTGATTCTCCCACCTTAGCCTCTCAGGAAGCTGGGACCACAGGCATGTGTCACTGCACCCAGCTAAATTTTGTATTTTTTGTAGAAACGGATTTTCATCGTGTGGCCCAGGCTGGTCTCAAACTCCTGGACTCGAGCAATCCTCCTGCCTCAGCCTCTCAAAGTGCTGAGATTACTAGCATAAGCCACCGCGCTCGGCCATAGAACACTATTTTAAAAGAGCTCCCAGATAAATCTGTAAATTATGTATTGGCTAAAGACACTTCTTGGTACAACATGTAGTATTTCCTGTCCCTGTGTAAAGAATTGTGTGGTGGACAATCAGCTTCAAATGCTACCTAGCCATTCAAGGCAAAAACAACTGTGGTGATTTGTAACAAAATAGATTTGAGAATATAAATGACAGAGAAGTCAAGATTTCAAAAAGGAAACTGTAATATACATTGTTTATGTTGATTAATAATATTTTGAAATAATCTGCCACTAAAACCTTTAATGTAACAGACCATCAAAACTTACAAAGTTTTGGCCTGGGCACGGTGGCTAATGCCTGGAATCCCAGCACTTTGGGAGGCTGAGGCAGGTGGATCACGAGCTCAGGAGTTCAAGACCAGTCTGGCCAACATGGCAAAACCCCATCTCTACAAAAAACGCAAAAACTACCCAAGCGTGGTGGTGCACGCCTGTAGTCCCAGCTACTTGGTGGGCTGAGGCAGGAGAATCACTTGAACTCGGGAGGCGGAGGTTGCAGTGAGCTAAGATAGTGCCATCACACTCCAGCCTGGGCAACAGAGCAAGACTCCACCTCAAAAAAATAAATAAATAAAATAAATAAATAAGTAAATAACAAAAAATAAAACTTACCAAGTTTCCATTACAGTTGAATATAACCCCAAAGCAACTGTTCTAAAGTTTAACATGATTAAGAGCTCACAAAATGCCAAAAATTCATCAAGTTTGTATTTCAATACTAAGCCACCCAAAAGCTTAAGGATTATTTCCTTCACAACCCTCCAAAACAATAGTGACTGATATATTTTCCTCCAGAGTTTAGTTACTAAAAAGACATATGCAGAGGCCAGGTGCAGTGGCTCATGCCTATAATCCCAGCACTTTTAGAGGATGGATCACTTGTGTCCAGGAGTTCAAGACCAGCCTGGGCAACATGGCAATACTCTGTCTCTAGTAAAAAATACAAAAAATCAGCTGGGTGTGGTGGCATGGCTTGTAGTCCCAGCTGCTTGGGAGGTTAAGGTGACAGGATCACTTGAGCCTGGGAGGTTGAGGCTGCAGTGGGTGGTTTTTGCACCACTGCCCTCCAGCCTGGGTGACAAAGTGAGACCCTGCCTCAAAAATAACCAAACAAACAAACAAAAAAGAAAACCACATATACAAAACACAAAACTATTTGCTAACAAGAACATACTGATTAAAAACTGGCCAGGCACAGTGGCTTACGCCTGCAATCCTAGCATTTTGGGAGGCTGAGGCAGCTGGACTGCCTGAGCTCAGGAGTTTGAGACCAGCCTGGGCAACATGGTGAAACCCTGTCTCTACTAAAAATACAAAAATTAGCTGGGTTTGGTGCTGCCTGCTTATAATCCCAGCTACTGGGAGGCTGAGGCAGGAGAATCATTTGAGCTCAGGAGGTGAAGGTTACAGTGAGCCGCGATCATGCCGCTGTACTCCAGCCTGGGTGAGAGAGTAACAATCTGTCTCAAAACAAACAAACAAACAAAACCCCTACAAAAAAACAGAAAAACATACTGATCAAAAATAAAAGACAGCCGGGTGCAGTGGCTCATGCCTGTAATCCCAGCACTTTGGGAGGCTGAGGCGGCTGAATCACAAAGTCAGGAGTTCAAGACCAGCCTGGCCAACATGGTGAAACCCCATCTCTACTAAAAATGCAAAAAAATTAGCTGGACATCGTGGCGGGCACCTGTAATCCCAGCTACTCAGGAGGCTGAGGCAGGAGAACTGCTTGAACCTGTGAGGCAGAGGTTGCAGTGAGCCGAGGCTGTGCCACTGTACTCCAGCCCAGGTGACTGTGCGAGACTCCATCTCAAATACAAATTAAAAAAAAGGCCAGGTGCAGTGGCTCACGCCTGTAATCCCAGCACTTTGGGAGGCCGAGGCAGGCAGATCATGAGGTTAGGAGATCGAGACCATCCTGGCTAACATGGTGAAACCCTGTCTCTACTAAAAATACAAAAAATTAAGTCGGGCGTGGTAGCAGGCGCTTGTAGTCCCAGCTACTTGGGAGGCTGAGGCAGGAGAATGGCGTGAACCCGGGAGGCGGAGACTGCAGTGAGCTGAGATTGGTGCTACTGCACCCTAGCCTGGGCGACAGAGCGAGACTCCATCTCAATAAATAAATAAATAAATAATAATAAAATAAATAAAATAAAAAGATAAAAATAGTCAACTGAAATTGAAGACGCTAATCAACATATTTTTTTCTCATTTTGTGTGAAATATATATTAGCTATTTGTTTTTGTACTGATACCAGGACATCAGTCATTAGTAATAATGGAAACAGTAACAATACAGCAGCAGCTATCATCTACTGAGTACCTGTGCCAGGTAAAACTGTACTTATGGTCTAATTTAAACTCTACCATAACCCCGTGAAGAGAACATGTGTAGATGGTGTAGATGAGTAACATGGGAGTCAGAGAGATGAAACTGGCCACATCACAAAGTTACGAAGTGGCAGAGACTGTGAATTCAGTCTGACTCAAGAATGGACTTGTAAGCACTGCTATGTTTCTCCTTGTTTCTCTTACACTTAGGTTTTTTTTAGAAAAAAAAAATGCTTATTTGAGAACTTTCAAAAATAAAACGTATATTATATGATTTGGTAATCTGTTACAGTAGTGGCCCACAATGTACCAGGAATTCACACTTCCAACTACTCGTGGCCTTGTGTGGTCCTCTCCCCTAGAATCTGGGCTGGGCCTGTGACTAGCAATGCAATCACACGTGCACAGCAATAGAGTGAAACTAATCCTGTGCCAGTTCCAGGCCTCATCCTTCAGAAGACCTGTCAACATCTGCTTTTTGGAGGCCACTATGAAAGAAGTATGCCTACTTTTCTGGAGAGGACAAGGGGAAAGAGACAGGAAGGTGAAAAGGCAGGAAGGGAGGAAGACAGAGAGAGAGATTCGCACCAAAGCCCAGGTATGCCAGTGTTCCAACTGAGACTAGCTAATACTAAGTCTGCAATATAAGTGAATGTTCTATGTCAGACATTCCAGCCTCAACTTCGCGCAACCATAAAAGTGTTGCCAAGCAAAACCAGGAGAACTACCTATCTGAGACCCAGTCAACTTCCAGAATTGTAAGCAAATAAAATGGTTGCCTTTTAAGTTATTAAGCTTTGGCACAGTTTTATTACGTAGCAGTAAACAAACCATATGAAAAAATACATGTTTAATTCTTGATTATCTAATAGAGTGCACATCATTAAGACCAAGATAATCGAAAAAAGAATGTCTGCCAAATTACATCCACAACATTCATAAAGGTATTCATTCAACACTTATTGTGTATGTGCCAGAAAGTAGGGTTATAAAGATGAATAAAGCATGGTCTTCACCTCAAAAACTCTCATTCTGGTAACAGGGATGGCAAGCAAAAGTAACTATAATGAAATGAATTATGTTCTTACATAACTGGGGCAGCCACAAACTGGCATCAGAGCATTAAAAGAGCATTATGATGGGAAAGAGAGTAGGAGACATTTAAAGAATAAGTTGTCAGTTGGAGGAGCAGGGGATGTCACCTCGAATAACAATAATATTTAGCATTATCATGGCTAACATTAATTAAGAATCTCCTACGTCCTAGGCACTGTGCTAAGCATTTTAAATAAGTTTCTCATTTTAATTCCCACAATGGCCAGGTAAAGTAGATACTATCCTTATCCTCGTTTTACACAGAAGGAAACTGAACATTAGGCAAGTTTAGTTTCGCAAGCTTTCATGGCTAATAGGAACAACTAAAATAACGGCAAATATTAGTGACTCACTGATAGCCCTCAATAATAAAAAAAGGCTGGGCCGGGTGTTGTGGCTCATGCTTGTAAGCCCTGCACTTTGGGAAGCTAAGGTGGGCAGATCACTTGAGGCCAGGAGTTCAAAACCAGCCTGGCCAACACAGTGAAATCTCGACTCTATTAAAAATACAAAAATTAGCTGGGCCTTGGTGGCGCACGCCTGTAATCTTAGATGCTCGGGAGGATGAGACAGAAGAATTGCTTGAATCCGGGAGGCAGAGGTTGCAGTGAGCCGAGATTGAGATACTGTGCTCCAGTCTGGGTGACAGAGCAAAACTCCGTCTCAAAAAAACAGTAATAATAGTAATAACAATAAAAGGCTGTTCTGTATTTGTTTGGCTTTTTAGATGACAAATTAGTCATATTATTTACCAGATTTATAGCAATAAGAATAGTTATCGGCCAGGAGCAGTGGCTCACATCTGTAATCCCAGCACTTTGTGAGGCAGAGGCGGGCGGATCACCTGAGGTCAGGAGTTGGGAGACCAGCCTGGCCAGTATGGCGAAACCCCGTCTCTACTAAAAATACAAAAATATTAGCCAAGCGTGGTGGCAGGAGCCTGTAATCCCAGCTACTCAGGGGGTTGAGGCAGGAGAACTGCTTGAACCTGGGAGGCAGAGGTTACATTGAGCTGAGATCATGCCACTGCACTCCAGCCTGGGTGACAGAGCGAGACTCCGCCTCAAAAAAAAAACCAGTTCTCTATCAAAATTATATACATTACAATCTACACTAAAACAAAATCGCCAGGCATGGTGGCTCACGCCTGTAATCCCAGTACTTCGGGAGGCTGAGGCTGGTGGATTACCTGAGGTTGGGTGTTTGAGACCAGCCTGACCAACATGGTGAAACCCCATCTCTACTAAAAATACAAAATTAGCCAGGCGTGGTGGTGCATGCTTGTAATCCCAGCTACTCGGAGGAGACTCACTTGAACCTGGGAGGCGGAGGTTGCCGTGAGTCAATATTGTGCCATTGCACTCCAGCCTGGGCAACAAGTGTGAAACTCCGTCTCAAAAAAAAAAAAAAAAATCTACACACAAAAATATACCTTTATAACATAACATTCACACACTTTTTTTTCTTTCTTTTCTTTTTTTTTGGAGATGAAGTCTTGCTCTGTTGCCCAAACTGGAATGCAGTGGTGCAATCTCGGCTCAATGCAACCTCTGCCTCCCGGGTTCAAGCAATTCTCCTGCCTCAGCCTCCCAAGTAACTGGGATTACAGGCACCTGCCACCACGCCCAGCAAATTTTTGAGGGTTTTTTTCTTTTGTGTTTTGGTTTTTTGAGACAGAGTCTCGCTCTGTCGCCCAGGCTAGAGTGTAGGGGCGCAATCTCCACTCTCACTGTAACCTCCACCTCCTGGATTCAAGCGATTCTCCTGCCTCAGCCTCCAGAGTAGCTGGGATTACAAGCACCCACCACCACGCCTGGCTAGTTTTTGAATTTTTAGTAGAGATGGGGTGTTACCATGTTGGCCGGGCTGGTCTCAAACTCCTGACCTCAGGTAATCCACCCACCTTGCCATCCCAGAGTGCTGGTATTACAGGCGTAAACCACCACACCCGACCAGAAAATGGCTAGTTTCTTTTCTTTTTTTTTTTTTTTTTTTGAGATGGAGTCCCACTCTGTTCCCCAGGCTGGTGTACAGGGGCACAATCTAGGCTCACTGCAACCTCTGACCCCCAGGTTCAAGCAATTCTCTTGCCTCAGCCCTCCAAGCAGCTGGCATTACAGGTGCACCACCTAACTTTTTTGTAAATAAAGACGGGGTTTCACCATGTTGGCCAGGCTGGTCTCGAACTCCTGACCTCAGATGATCCGCCCACCTCAGCCTCCCAAAGTGCTGGGACTACAGGTGTGAGCCACCGAGCCTGGCCAGAACGGCTTGTTTTAATTCTCCTTGACCTCCTTCTATATTTCTGGGGAGTCTTAAACTCAACCAGCAGCTTTCAGAGTGCCATATTTAAAGATGATTTCTGTACATCAGTGTTGTTCAGGAAATAAAAAGTTAAAAAAAAAAAAAGACAATTTGTAGGCCAGGCATGGTAGCTCACGCCTGTAATCCCAACACTCTGGAAGGCCAAGACGGGCAGATCAAGAGCTCAGGAGTTTGTGACCAGCCTGGCCAATATGGTGAAACCCCGTCTCTACTAAAAATAGAAAAAGTAGTCGGGCATGGTGGTGTGCACCAGTAGTCCCAGCTACTCAGGAGATGGAGGCGGGAGAATCACTCGAACCTGGAAGGCAGAGGTTGCGGTGAGCTGAGATCGTGCCACTGCACTCCAGCCTACGTGACAGACCAAGACTCCATCTCCAAAAAAAAAAAAAAAAAAAAAAAAAAAAAAAACTTGTGAAAAGATTTATTGGTCAAAAAGACTGACTCAAAAACCAACGTAAATATGTGGTCTTTTGCACACAAATACAGTCAAGCATCACAAAACGATGTTTTGGACAATAACAATCACATACATAATGGTAGTCCCGTAAGATTATATTACTATATTTTTATATTTTTACTGTATCTTCTCCCTCTCTCCTTCACTCCCTCCCTCCCTCCCTTCCTTCCTTCCTTCCTTTCTTTTTTGAGACAGGGTCTAGTTCTGTTGTCGAGGCTGGAATACAGTGGTGTGATCATGGCTTACTGCACCCTCAGCCTCCTGGGCTCAAGGAACCAAGGAAACCTCTCGACTCCTAAGTAGCTGGGACCACAGGCATGCACCACCATACCTGGATAATTTTCAATTTCTTTGTGGAGATGGGGTCTCCCTATATTGCCCAGACTGGTCTCAAACTTCTGGGCTCAAGAGATCCTCCCGCCTTGGCCTCCCAAAGTGCTGGGATTACAAGTGTGACCCACCATGCCTACTGTACCTTTTCTATGTTTAGATACACACT
Organism: Papio anubis; assembly: GCF_008728515.1. Taxonomy (NCBI): domain Eukaryota; kingdom Metazoa; phylum Chordata; class Mammalia; order Primates; family Cercopithecidae; genus Papio; species Papio anubis. Next base: position 24,668,934 of record NC_044992.1, read on the forward strand.
TACAATATGTTACAACTATCTACAGTATTCAGTATAGTAACAGGCTGTAGAGACTTGTACCCTAGGAGCAATAGACTATACCATACAGCCTAGGAGTGTAGCAGATGATACCATCTAGGTTTGTACAATGACAAAATCGCCCAATGACACACTTCTCAGAATATATCCCTGTTGTTTTGACTCTATATGTGTGGCTTTTATTTTTACCCCCCTTATGTGCAATTAGTTTTGCTACCAGTACTTTGGAGTGCCAGAATCAATATATTGCAACCTACCACCAACAAATGTTCCCTTAAGTATTTATAATAGACTCCAACTCTGCATTAAAAATGAGGCTGTGGGATGGGCGCAGTGGCTCAGGCTTGTAATCGTAGCACTTTTTGAGGTCGAGGTGGGTGAACAGCCTGAGCTCAGGAGTTCAAGACCAGCCTGGGCAACATGATGGAACCTCCTTCTACTAAAAATACAAAAAATGAGCCGGGTGTGGTGGCATGTGCCTGTAATCCCAGCTACTTGAGAGGCTAAGGCAGGAGAATCGCTTGAACCCGGGAGTTGGAAGTTGCAGTGAACCAAGGTGGTACCACTGTACTCCAGTCTGAATGACAAAAAAAAAAAAAAATAAAAAAAAAAAAAAAAAAAAAGGCTTTACATGGGAAAATATTCTTGTAAATGCTTATAACATTACCAAAATTCTTATAATGTTAACAAAATGCTTATAATGTTAATAAAAATTAAAAAGTGATACAAAGTTACATATATAGTAGCCTCTCAACTTTGCAGAATAATATATATAGAAAGATACATCAAATGTTAACTGTAGGCCGGGCAGGGTGGCTCATGCCTGTAATCCCAGCACTTTGGAAGGTGGAGGAAGGTGGATCATGAGGTCAAGAGATTGAGACCATCCTGGCCAACACGGTGAAACCCCATCTCTACTGAAAATACAAAAATTAGCTGGCCATGGTGGCACGCACCTGTAGTCCCAGCTACTCAGGAGGCTGAGGCAGAAGAATGGCTTGAACCCAGGAGGCAGAGGTTGCAAAGAGCCGAGATGGCGCCACTGCACTCTAGCCTGGCAACAAAGTGAGACTTCATCTCAAAAATAAATAAATAAATAAATAAAAGTTAACTGCAGTTGTCTGTAAGTAGTAGAATTATAGGTTATTTTAAAAATATTTCATCTGGGCTGGGTGTGGTGGCTTACGCCTGTAATCCCAGCACTTTGGAAGGCCAAGATGGGCGGATCACCTGAGGTCAGGAGTTTGAGACCAGCCTTCACCATGGTGAAACCCTGTCTCTACTAAAAATACAAAAACTAGCTGGGTGTGATGGCAGGCACCTATAATCCCAGCTACTCAGGAGGCTGAGGCAAGATAATTGCTTGAACCTGGGAGGCGGAGGTTGCAGTGAGCCAAGATTGCGCCATTGCACTCTAGACTGGGCAACAAGAGTGAAACTTCATTAAAAAAAAATAATAATTGGCCGGGCGCGGTGGCTCAAGCCTGTAATCCCAGCACTTTGGGAGGCCGAGATGGGCGGATCACGAGGTCAGGAGATCGAGACCATCCTGGCTAACACGGTGAAACCCCGACTCTACTAAGAAATACAAAAAATAGCCGGGCGAGGTGGCGGGCGCCTGTAGTCCCAGCTACTCGGGAGGCTGAGGCCGGAGAATGGCGTGAACCCGGGAGGCGGAGCTTGCAGTGAGCTGAGATCCGGCCACTGCACTCCAGCCTGGGCTACAGAGCGAGACTCCGTCTCAAAAAAAAAAAAAAATAATAATAATAATAATTATATTTATTTATTTATTTATTTATTTATTTATTTATTTCACCTGTTCTTGGTTTTCCCTGTATCTGGATTTAACCTTTTCTTAGAATACTATAATAGGAACATTTTAAGTACTACTACTATAACAAATTATACTCAGATTTTTGTAGTGTTTTGAAAATGGGTAACAGAAGAGGAAGTGGGAGATAAAAGGAGCAATAACGGCTTTCTTTTCTTTTCTTTTTTTTTTTTGAGACAGAGTTTCACTCTTATTGCCCAGACTGGAGTGCAATGGCACGATCTCAGCTCACTGCAACCTCTGTCTCCTGACTTCAAGCAATTCTCTTGCCTCAGACTCCCGAGTAGCTGGGATTACAGGCGCCCACCACCACGCCCGGCTAATTTTTGTATTTTTAGTAAAGACAGGTTTTCATCATATTGGTCAGGCTTGTCTCAAACTCCTGACCTCAGGTGATCTGCCCGCCTCAGTCTCCCAAAGTGCTGGGATTACAGGCATGAGCCACTGCGCCCAGCCACCAACTAGTATCTTAATTAGGCGCAAGGATCTTACCATTTGCTCTTGAAGGAGCAGAGACTTGCTTTTGTCAGGGTCCTGAGAAATATTGAATCGGAATACCAAAAGGTACATGAAAGCCAACATAGTGATGTTATAGAGTGAATTAGAACACACAGAATAGGCCGGGCGCGGTGGCTCACGCCTGTAATCCCAGCACTTTGGGAGGCCGAGGCGGGTGGATCACGAGGTCAGGAGATCGAGACCACGGTGAAACCCCGCCTCTACTAAAAATACAAAAAACCAGCCGGGTGAGGTGGCGGGCGCCTGTAGTCCCAGCTACTAGGGAGGCTGAGGCAGGAGAATGGTGTGAACCCAGGAGGTGGAGCTTGCAGTGAGCTGAGATCGCGCCACCGCACTCCAGCCTGGGCGACAGAGCGAGACTCCGTCTCAAACAAAACAAAACAAAAAAGAACACACAGAATAAAATACTGGCATTTCTCACTGTAGATACCTCCAGTACCTCAACTAATTCCCCTTTGATAATGTACAAAGATGAACTTTTTGGACTTACAAAGCTTAAAGACCAGGCCCTGACTTTGGCAATGTCATCAAAGTGGTGCCACTCTGTGAGGCCTGAGTGGCCAGCTGACATCACTACATGACATTTTGATCAGTTATCTCTACTTATGTTTTTGTTTTTGAAATGGAGTCTCACTCTGTCACCCAGGCTGGAGTGCAGTGGTGTGATCTTGGCTCACTGCAACCTCCGCCTCCCCGGTTCAAGCAATTCTCCTGCTCAGCCTCCAGAGTAGCTAGGACTACAGGCACCCAGCACCACACCCAGCTAATTTATATTTTTTTAGTAGAGACGGAGTTTCACCATATTGGCCAGGTTGGATCTCTACTTATAACAAACAGAAAGGCCAATGCTGTAGAAATAGGACAAGTGATGAAAGATATAATAGAAGCGAAATCTAAAAATGAATACACAAATAGAATTTACGTTTTTCTTTTCTTTTTTTTTTTTTGAGACGGAGTCTTGCTCTGTCGCCCAGGCTGGAGTGCAGTGGCCAGATCTCAGCTCACTGCAAGCTCCGCCTCCCGGGTTCACGCCATTCTCCTGCCTCAGCCCCCGGAGTAGCTGGGACTACAGGCGCCCGCCACCTCGCCCGGCTAGTTTTTTGTATTTTTTTAGTAGAGACGGGGTTTCACCATGTTAGCTAGGATGGTCTTGATCTTGTGACCTCGTGATCCGCCCGTCTTGGCCTCCCAAAGTGCTGGGATTACAGGCTTGAGCCACCGCGCCCGGCCAGAACTTACGTTTTTCTTATTTTGTTTTTAGGGGTAGTATCAGCCATCAAAGTAAAGAGGAAAGCATAAATCCAGGAGGGCAGTGATCTATTTCCTTGAACACAGAATCTAGGACCTAGAAGTTTCTCAGCCCTACAGTAGGCACCCAATAAATATTTATTGAGTGAATGAACAAATGAATATTTAAGGACAGTGGGAGTTAATTTCTTTGGTATTTACATCTTAGTACCAAGGATTCCAGCGAGCTATAGAGAACTATTCTTAATGATTTCAACATCAGCTAGGCCAAGTTGGCTGTAAACATTATCTGATTTCCTGAAGATAATGAACAGCTTTCTAGCCTTTAACTTATTCAAACATTAAGAGTTACAGACAATCCTTGCATTCCTACGCAGAACTTCCTTTTCTCTGAAAAGAGGGTAGAGCCTAAAGTTAACCACAAGAGGAGAAACTGCTACATGTTGGCAGTTTTGACAGAATAACTTAAAAACATTTTTATTCTTCTTCCTTCTAAATGTTCATACAACATGATTTCTTAACACGAGACAAATTTCATGCTAGATTTTAAAGGATAAGAAACTAAAGCAAAGATAAAAGGTAGGCCAGATGCAGTGGCTCACACCTGTAATACCAGTACTTTGGGAGGCTGAGGCAAGAGGATTGCTTGAGCTCAAGAGTTAGAAATTGTCCTGGCAGCTGGGAATGGTGGCTTACCCAGGTGCAGTGGTAATCCCAGCATTTTGGGAGGCTGAGGTGGGCAGGATCACCTGAGGTCAGGAGTTCGAGGCCAGCCTGGCCAACATGGTGAAATCCTGTCTCTAGTAAAAATACAAAAAGTAGATGGGCATGGTGGCAGGCGCCTGTAATCCTGGCTATTCAGGAGGCTGAGGCAGGAGAATCTCTTGAACCCAGGAGGCGGAGGTTGCAGTGAGCCTAAGGTTGCAGTGAGCTGAAGGTTGCAGTGAGCCAAGATTGTGCCACCTCACTCCAGCCTGGGCAAAAGAGCGAGACTCCGTCTCAGAAAAAAAAAAAGAAAAGAAAAGAAAAAGAAACCGGTCTGGGAAACACAGGAAGACATCAGCTCTACTAAAAAAATTAAATAAAATTAGGCAGGCATGGTGGTGTGTACTTACAGCCCCTGCTACTTGGGGATCTGAGACAGGAGGATGGCTTGAGCCCAGGAAGTCAAGGCTGCAGTGAGTTTTGATCATGCCACTGCACTCCAGCTTGGGTGACAGAGCAAGACTCTGGCTCAAAAAAAAAAAAAAAAAAAAGATAAAAAGTATGCCAAGAGTTTCTGAAAAGGTTAAACAAAAGGTTACCTTTGATCCACCAATTCCTAGCTATATTCTAAAAGAACTGAAAACATGTTCACACAAAAAGTTGTTCACAAATTCTTTACAGAAGCATAATAGTCAAAAGTGGAATTAATCCAATAATCCAAATGTCCATTAATTGATGAATGGATAAATAAAATGTGGTATATCCACATAACAATTATTCAGCCATAAAAATGTTTGAAGTACTGTTACGTGCTACCACATCAATGAACCTTGAAACGTTATTCTAAGTCAAAGAAGTCAGTCACAAGGGGCTACATATCGTATGAATTCATTTATATGAAATGACCAGAATAGGCAAATCCATGGAGACAGAAAGTTTTGTGGTTGCCAGGGGATATGGGAGTGACAGCTAAGGAGTTCTTTTGGGGGTGATGAATACATACTTGAATTAGACAGTGGTGATGGTTGGACAACTCTATGAATATACTAAAAACCTTTGAATTGTAAACGTTAAGGCATGACTTTTATGGCAAGTGAATTATATCTCAATAAAAAAGTCACATGCCAGGCAGCACAGTGGCTCATACCTGTAATTCCATCTCTGGAAGGCAGAGGTGGGAGGATCTTTTGAGCCCTGGAGTTGGAGACCAGCCTGGCAAATGCAACAAAACCCTGTCCGCACTCCCACCAAAAAAAAAGAAAAACAAAAGAAAAACAAAAACAAAAATCATATGCCAAAAAGATACAAAATCAGCAAGTAAAAAATAAAGACAACAGGTGGCATCCCTTCCTCTCTGCTCTTCTCATGCTTCTCCCATGCAAAATCCTTGACTAAAGTGCCATATATTTTACATAGTTACTCTGAAAATGACTGGAACCCTAAAAATATCCTAACCACCAAACAAAAGCAGCTGCTTATTTTGATAATATTTTTGTACCATAGACCTTCCTTAAAATGCAAGTTCACAGAGGACTTATGCCACAAACCCAAACATGCACAATCCCCTAGAGTTAGCTTCGAGAGATGTTGTTGTAACTGCCACTGGCACAAAACACATTCCCAAAAGAGACTCACACTCACAAAAGAGAACTACATTATTACTCAGTCTAGTCAGAAGGCAATGTCATCAGGAACCTAATTGTCATGGATGTCCATTTAATGTTTTCTGTCTCAAGCTCAAGACAATGGGCCTCAAAAACAAAACAAAACAAAACTTATAATAAACTAAACTACAGAGAAGCATGTCCTGTATTTAAATTGTTGGATATAAAATTGAAAAAAGTATAGGTTTGAAAATTGAATACTAAACCATCTAAGGTGTAATCACATGGTTTTTTTCTAATGCATCCAATATCACGAGAAATTAATTACTCCCAGGTGCTAAACTCACTCATTTAGTGTCAATTCTACTGATTCTTAATTGTTAATACACAAATAATAATCATGCTCATATATAATACACCTTAACTGACTGAAATGTTAGATGGTATTTTAATATCTTTCTTTTTATACAATGTCTTATATCTAGAGTCCCTATTTCAAAAGAGCAGAAGGAATAATGCAGACATTTTCACAGAGAAATAAAGATGAGTGCATTGGAAGGCCTTGAAAAGTATTCACCAAATCAGCATAATCGTATCTAGATTCTGCTTCCGGTTTCACTACTAAAATACAAATGATGTCTGGCCTACACTGGCTTTACAAATATTTTTAAATACATAAAACCCGGCCGGGCGCAGTGGCTCACGCCTGTAATCCCAGCACTTTGGGAGGCTGAGGCAGGTGGATCACGAGGTCAGGAGTTCAAGATCATCCTGGTCAACTTGCTGAAACCTCGTCTCTACTAAAAATACAAAAATTAGCCGGGTGTGGTGGCGCAGACCTGTAATCCCAGCTACTCGGGAGGCTGAGGCAGGAGAATCGCTTGAACCCGGGAGGCGGAGGTTGCAGTGAGCCGAGATAGTGCCACTGCACTCCACCCTGAGCGACAGAGCGAGACTCTGTCTCAAAAAAAATTAAAGATATATATACATATTTATATATGTTTGCATATATTTTTTATATATATATATAACCTAAAACATGTTGAGTCCTTAATGATGAGAATATCCAAAGACACTGTTTGCACAGCACTTTTCTACCATTTTCAGGTTCTATACAGCATGGAAGTGCTAAGACGACCATCTAGATTAATATGAAGTATGACCCAGAGAAATTCAGATGGAATCCCACTCACTCAAAAAAGCACTTATTAAGCAGCTGCATTAATAGTAGCCTGAAGATTATCCGTCCTATCTCCAATTGGCAGCGGTTTATATCTTTTTCTATACATGTTCGAGGGTATAGAGAAACCATATGACTTTCCTGTATCTTTGATAACTCTTTCCCTGTGAAACAGACAACTGCACCACTTGAAAGTATCTTTAGCTTTTCATTTCAGCACTCCTCTCTTAAAATCTATTTTTCCATTTCCCTATACCTTTGTATTCCCTCTCTCAAGGAAAATGAAATAATTTTCCTTCTGCTCTTCCAACATAGCTTCACCTTCACCTTAAATTTTAAACCTTCTAGAAAGGGATTACTCTAAATGATTTTTTAAAAAGCATTCAAAATCGTATATTATTCAGGCATTAACCGCATTTATTTAGTGCCAACGCTACTGCTTCTCAATCCCTACCCTCTCCCTCACTCTCGCCCCTTAGTCCTCCCCTTCCAATATCCATTTTGTCTCCACTTTCAGTCTCCCAGGTCACTGTCCCACCTTTTCCTCAGGCTCTCTAAAATCAATGTCTACCTACCGCAGGTTTTCCCGAATAGTCTCCTCCTCCTCCGACTCATCACTACCCGCGTGACCCCCTCGGAATCTGCTCTGGTCCCTCACTCTCCCAAACTTCGGACCCCACCGCTACTCCCATCGCTGCCCCACAGTTTAGTGAACGCTCCTTACACCCTCCCTCCACCCCCAAAACTTCCCCTTAGGACCTCCCCAACTCCCACCTTCCCCGTTCCCAGACTCCACTAGGTCTCCTTTCAAATGAATGCCTCTTCCCTACTTTAGAGTTTTCGGACACTCCCACCCCTCAGAGCCCTCCCTGCCCTCGCCCGGCGCCTTAGCCCGGCACCCGCGCCGCCCCCGGGCCCACAGCGCCCCCGTGGGTGTGGCCCTCTGACCTGCCTCCGCGCCTCCCGCAGCCCCTCAAGCCGGTGACCCAGCTCCCGCCGGTAGCTCTGCGCTGCCTCCACATTCTCGCGCGCCTCCTGCAGCAGCAGCTCAGGCTCCAGCTCCATCGCCCCCCTCATCTGGCCGCGCGGCCGGCGACACCTAGCGCGGCTTCCCGACTGCGCCGGGCGCCTCCGAGCTGCCCGGCCCGGCCTCGCGCAGGCGGAAGCACCGCCCCACCTCGCCCCGCCACGCCCCACGACGCCCCACGACGACCTTGATTGACGGGCGCGCTGCGGCGCCTCGCACGGGTGGCGTCTGGGTCCCAGCGCCGCCCGCCCCGCGGTTCACCCCGCCTCTTCCGTGCTGCGGCACAGCGCGGCTGGCTGGGCCTCCTTGGTAAACGTGCTGAGGCCTGGCAAGATTGATAACCAGCACCTCGCCAAGTGCTTCTCACAGCTCATCGCATTCTTGCCTGACGTTCAGCCCTACCTGTATCTCCATTGCTCAGACGAGGAAATTGGGAGATAAAGGTGGGAATCGGCCCGGCCCAGTGGTTCACGCCTGCAGTCCCAGAACTTTGGGAGGCCAAGGCGGGCGGATCCCTTGAGCCTTGGAGTTCGAGACTACCCTGGGCAACACGGCGAAACCCTGTCTTACCAAAAATACTACTGCTATTACTACTACTGCCACTACTAGCAACACGTAGTGGAGCGCGCCTGTGGTCCCAGCTAGCTACTCGGGAGGCTGAGTTGGGAGGATCGCTTGAGCCCAGGGGTCGAGGCTGCAGTGAGCTGTGATGGAGCCACTGCACTCCAGCCTGGGCGACAGAGCGAAACCCTGTCTCTAAATAAAAAATCCTTTTTTTTTTTTTAATTTAAAAAATTTTTGAAGTAGCGAATCGACTTTTCCAAGCCGCAGGATTTGAGCCCAGATCTGGTGCCAGAGCTCTGAGCTCTGCTCCTTAAGAGCAGAGCACGCCTTAGGGCAGGTTACTAAGACCCAGATGTCAGCAGGGCGCGGTGGGTCACGCCTGTAATCCCAGCACTTTGGGAGGCTGAGACGGCTGGATCATTGAGGTCAGAAGTTCAAGACCAGCCATGGCCAACCTGGTGAAACGTCATCTCTACTAAAAATACAAAAATTAGCCGGGTGTGGTGGTGGGCGCCTGTAATCCCAGCTACTGGAGGGCTGAGGCAGGAGAATTGCTTAAACCGGGAAGCAGAGGTTGCAGTGAGCCAATATTGTGCCACTGCACTCCAACCTGGGCAACAAAGCGAGACTTGGCCTCAAAAAACAACAGCAGGCTGGGCGCAGTGGCTCACGCCTGTAATCCCAGCACTTTGGGAGGCCGAGGCGGGCGGAACACGAGGTCAGGAGATTGAGACCATCCTGGCTAGCGTGGTGAAACCCCGTCTCTACTAAAAAATTAGCCGGACGTGGTGGCGGGCGCCTGTAGTCCCAGCTACTCGGGAGGTTGAGGCAGGAGAATGGCGTAAACCCGGGAGGCGGAGCTTGCAGTGAGCTGAGATCTGGCCACTGCACTCCAGCCTGGGCGACAGAGAGAGACTCTGTCTCAAAAAAAAAAAAAAAAAAAAACCACAACCAAAAAACAACAAAACCCAGGTGTCACCACCCAGAAGCTTGTGGACTAATGAGGGATCCAAGAGAGAGTCCCACGAGATGACCAGCAGAACAGCAATTCTGGCACAAGTCCAAGAAGGGTGTTGGCAAGTGTTGTCTTTAAGGACGGTAGTGAATAAGCTGGGCTTGGGCTTGCCAGACCAGAAGGTATCTGTCACAATAGTTGTGACTATATGTAATAAAACCTTATGGGCAGGGCATGGTGGCTCACACCTGTAATCTCAAGAAGCTGAGGTAGGAGGATTGCTTGAGCCGAGGAGTTCCAGACCAGCCTGGGCAACATGGCAAAACCCTGTCTCTACAGAAAATACAAAAATTAGCTGGGCATGATGGCAAACCTGTGGTCCCAGCAAATTGGGAGGTTGAGGTGGGAGGATCTCTTGAGCCAGGGATGTGGAGGCTGCAGTGAGCAGTGATCGCATCACTGCACTCCAGCCTGGGTGACAGAGTGAGACCCTGTCTCAAAAAAATAATAATAATACAACCCGGGCAATATGGCAAAACCCCTTCTCTACAAATACAAAAAATTAGCCGGGCATGGTAGCATGCTCCTGTAGTCCCAGCTACTTGGGAGGCTGAAGTGGTAGGACTGCTTGAGCCCGGAAGTTTGAGGCTGCAGTGAGCAGAGATCATGCCACTGCACTCCAGGTTGGTGACAGAGTGAGACCCTGTCTCAAACACAAAAACAAAACAACAACAACAAAAATAATAATAATAAGGAAATGAATAAATAAAATGTGTTGCATAGATAGAATGCTCAGGAAAGAAAGGGAATGAATCAGATCTATATGTATCATGAATGGCTTTTGAAAAAAAGTGAGGCGGGGTGTGGTGGCTCACCCCTGTAATCCCAGCACTGTGGGAGGCTGAGATGGGTGGATATCCAGATCAGGAGTTCAAGACCAGCCTGACCAACATGGTGACCCGTCTCTACTAAAAACACAAAAAAATTAGCCAGGCATGGTGGTGCGAGCCTGTAATCCCAGCTATTCAGGAGGTTGAGGCAGGAGAATCACTTGAACCAGAGAGGTGGAGGTTGCAGTGAGCCAAGATTGAGCCATTGCACTCCAGCCTGGGCAACAGAGCCAGACTCCATCTCAAAACAAAACAAAACAAAACAAAACAAAAAACCAAATAAAACCCAAAAATCATGTTGAATGAAAAAAGCAAATTGGCTGGGCATAGTGGCTCACCCCTGTAATCTCAGCACTTTGGGAGGCCCAGGAGGGTGGATTACCTGAGGCCAGGAGTTCCAGACCAGCCTGGCCAAGATGGCAAAACCCTGTCTCTACTAAAAATACAATTAGCTGGACGTGGTGGTACACACCTGTATTCCCAGCTACTTGGGAGGCTGAGGCAGAATTGCTTGAACCAGGGAGGTGGAGGTTGCAGTGAGCCGAGATTGTGCCACTGCACTCCAGCCTGGGTGACAGAGCCAGACTCCATCTCAAAAAAAAAAAAAAAAAAAAGCCCAGCAAATTGCTGGTGGAGGGCGGTGCCGGGCGCAGTGGCTCACGCCTGTTATCCCAGCACTTTGGGAAGCTGAGTTGAGCGGTCAGGAGTTGAGAGGTCAGGAGTTTGAGACCAGCCTGGCCAACATGGCGAAACCCCCTCTCTACTACAATACAAAAATTAGCCCCACGTGGTGGCACGTGCCTGTAGTCCCAGCTACTCGGGAGGCTGAGGCAGGAGAATAGCTTGAACCCGGAGGCAGAGATTGCAGTGATCGGAGATCGTGCCACTGCACTTCAGCCTTGGCAACAGAGGGAGACTCCGTCTCAAACAAAGAACAAAAACGATACACGCAAACAAATGTAACAGGCTATATTTAATATAATTGCAACTTTAACGTAAAAAAAAAAAAAAAGAAAAAGAGCTATTTTACCAAGGTCCCGCCAACATGGGGCGCGTTCGCATCAAAAATTTGAAGTAAAGAAGGCGGCCCGGGTCATTATAGAAAAGTACTACATTCGCCTGGGCAAAGACTTCCATACGCACAAGCGCGTGTGTGAGGAGATCGCCATTATTCTCAGCAAGAAGCCCCGCAACAAGATAGCAGGCTATGTCACGCATCTGATAAAGCAGATTCAGAGGGGGCCAGTGAGAGAGAGGTATCTCCATCAAGCTGCAGGAGGAGGAGAGAGAAAGGAGAGACAATTGTGTTCCCGAGGTCTCAGCTCTGGATCGGGAGATCATTGAAGTAGAACCCTGACACTAAGGAAATGCAGAAGATTTTGGACTTCGGCAGTCTGTCCAACCTGTAGGTCACCCAGCCTACATTTGGGATGAATTTCAAAACGCCTCGGGGAGCTGTTTGAGTCTTTCTGTAATGCTGTAATATTTTCAGTAAACCTGGGACAATGGAAAAAAAAAGAAAAGAAAAAAGAAAAAGTAAAGGCTAACCAAACCCATGAAAACAATGCAAATGGTGCATGAGATTAGAAACCAGAAAATTACTGGCACCCTGCGAGGACTGAACACAGGCCAACCAGATGAAGCAATGACTGCCTTTCTCGGCTGTTCCAGAGGACGAAATCCACAGAAGAAATGCCTCCTTAGTCGAATAGGTACTTCGACTTTTACAGGTATAAAAGTCGAATTTCGGATCCTGAGTGGACGTATATTGAGGTAGAAGGCTCGACCAAATATTAGCATTTTATTGTGCATGGTAACAATGTAAATTATTTCCTTTTTCTGCATTTTCCTCTTTAAAGAGGGACTAGCCTAGGGCGTTAAGAGTCTAAATTTTAATTCTGTCAACAACTGACTAGGTGACTTAGTGAAATCACGTCCTCAACGGTGAAACTGATAGTACAGAAGTTCAAATTTCCAAATTCCCGGGTTGGCTTTCAATTCCACCATGCGATGGTTCCGCCCCCCGCGAGTTCGCCAAGGGAGTTATTTTGGCCCTCTCGGCTCACCGTCCGCGCAGCCTCCAGACACAGCCGTAAACTCCGCCCCTTGCGCTCAGGACGGCGCGAAAACCCAATTGACAAGAATTCCCTCCGAAGCTCTGTGGTCCGATCTGCGTTCCGCTTGCTTTCCCCGCCCAGGCCGGGTCCCGGTCCCGAGCGCTCAGCCTGGAGCGCCGGTTTCGAGGGCACCCTACATACACTGGCCGTGCCTCAGGGATCTCGCTGCCCGCGCTTTCTCATTGCCTCTTTCCGTGTTCGACTCGGCTGATCTGGGCCCAGCCTCCGCTCCGGCTCCCTGTCGGTGGGCGCGGGGGAATCCTAAACGGATTCCCAGAAACTTGCAGAATCCCAGAAACTTGCTCCTACTGGAGCGGGCCAGCCTCCATGGCCTCCAGGCAGACCGGGCTGGACCGCGTAAGGTCCTAGGAGACGGGATTCCGGGAAACGGGGAGTATGGTGGGGGTCCTGGCCATGGCGGCTGCAGCTGCTCCCCCTCCCGTGAAGGACTACGAGATTGAGGTGAGGTTGAGTCGAGGATCTGTTGAGTTCCTTCCTCTGTCTTTTGGGGGATTGGGAGGTGGGTCTGGGGGGAGGTGATCCTGACTTTCCCTCTGTAAGGGGAAAGGTGGGACATTGTGAGGACCCACAGCTGTGACACATTTTGTGCAGCGGTTGCCAGAGCGTGTCGTTTTTTAGAGTCGTGACAAGTCCCGATAAACATTTGGATTGTGAGATATTTGCGGGGCACAGTAAATTGGGGACTTAAGATAACACGGCCAGTTCCCAGATCCCGAAATGTTGGTGGAACGTGATGTTTTGTGCTTCTGGCATGTCACAGAGGATCCCAGGGTCAAGTTCTGGGTTCGTGATATGGAATCACTGAACTTTAGCTCTGAAAAAGATCTTCAAGTTCAACTAGTTCATACATCCATCTGTGCTTGGAATGCCACTTTTTTTGGTCTACTTCGTTGTTATGCTGATATTCCTTTGCTAAATCAAGGCAGTTAGTTACTCAGCTTGTCTTCTGGTACTTGATGTACACAGTTCTTGATTTTTATGTGGTCTGTTTTATCAATCTTTCCGTTACAGTTTCTGGTTTTGGTGCCCTAATGCTAAGAAACCCTATTTCATAATAACGATACTTACCATTTAGTATGGTAAGGGTAAAAACCTTATGCACATTATTTTGCTTAATAGCAACCCTATGGTCTATTATCTGTATTCTACAAATGAAAGAAGGTAAAAAGTAGCTAAAAGTAAGTTAAATTTTTTGAAAAAGTAAATGGAAAAGTTAAAAGTAATTTGCTTAACATTTTACACCAGTAAATGTCAGAGCCAGCATTTAACTTAGATTTGCCTGACTCCGGAGCCTATGTATGTTGCGTTTGATACAATTGCAGTTTTATTTATTATTATTATTATTATTATTATTATTTTGAGAGGGAGTCTCGCTCTGTCGCCCAGGCTGGAGTGCAGTGGCCAGATCTCAGCTCACTGCAAGCTCCGCCTCCCGAGTTTGCGCCATTCTCCTGCCTCAGCCTCCCGAGTAGCTGGGACTACAGGCGCCCGCCACCTCGTCCGGCTAGTTTTTTGTATTTTTTAGTAGAGACGGGGTTTCACCGTGTTAGCCAGGATGGTCTCGATCTCCTGACCTCGTGATCCGCCCGTCTCGGCCTCCCAAAGTGCTGGGATTACAGGCTTGAGCCACCGCGCCCGGCCACAATTGCAGTTTTATAAATAATAATTCAATGGCGTTTTCTAATACACGTATGATTTCTTTTTCTTTCTTTCTTTTTTTTTTTTTTTTTTGAGACAAGGTCTTGCTCTGTCACCCAGTCTGGAGAGCAGTGGCACGATCTCGGCTCATTGCAACCTCTGCCTGGCAAGTTCAGTGATTCTTCTGCCTCAGCCTCCCAAATAGCTGAGCCACTACGCTCAGCTAATTTTTTGTATTTTTAGTAGAGATGAGGTTTCACCACGTTGGCCAGGCTGGTCTCAAATTCCTGACCTCAAGTGATTCACCTGCCTTGGCCTCCCGAAGTACTGGGATTACAGGTGTGAGCCACCACGCCTGGCCAAGTTTAACTTTAAAGCTTGTTTTCTTTCTAATATATCACGTTTTTCACCTAAAGAAGGCTTCCTTTTTTTAATCCTATTACGTAAACCATTAGATCCATGTTTAAAATTTATATTTTGTAGGCCGGGCGCGGTGGCTCAAGCCTGTAATCCCAGCACTTTGGGAGGCCGAGACGGGCGGATCACGAGGTCAGGAGATCGAGACCATCCTGGCTAACACGGTGAAACCCCGTCTCTACTAAAAAATACAAAAAAAAAAACTAGCCGGGCGAAGTGGCGGGCGCCTGTGGTCCCAGCTACTCGGGAGGCTGAGGCAGGAGAATGGCGTGAACCCGGGAGGCGGAGCTTGCAGTGAGCTGAGATCCGGCCACCGCACTCCAGCCTGGGCGACAGAGCCAGACTCAGTCTCAAAAAAAAAAAAAAAAAAAATTTATATTTTGTATTATCTTGCTTGAAATAAGTGCCTTTTTTTCCTTTTAAATTGCTAGCCATGCAAAAAGCGAAGGAAAGATGATGACAGATCTTCCTGCAAAACAATTACAAAATATTTATCACCACTAGGGAAGACTAGAGACAGGGTTTTTGCTCCACCAAAACCTAGTAATATTCTGGATTATTTTAGAAAGACCTCACCCACAAATGAGAAGACGCAATTAGGGAAAGAGTGCAAGATAAAGTCATCTGAATCAGTACCTGTTGACAGCAACAAAGACTGTATGACACCTTTGGAAATGTTCTCAAATGTAGAATTTAAGAAAAAAAGAAGGAGGGTTAATTTATCTCATCAACTAAATAGTATTAAAACTGAAAATGAAGCTCCAATTGAAATTAGTAGCGATGATAGCAAAGAAGACTGTAGTTTAAATACTGCTTTTGTGGAAAGTAGTACTTCTGTTTTACTTTACAAGAAACAAGTAGAGGTACTTGCAGAAAACATTAAAGATACAAAAAGTCAACCAAATACTATGACCTCCCTGCAAAATTCTAAAAAAGTAAATCCTAAACAAGGGACCACAAAAAATGACTTCAAAAAGTTGAGAAAAAGGAAGTGCAGAGATCTAGTAGATCTATCTGAAAGCTTACCCTTGGCAGAGGAACTAAATTTGCTTAAAAAAGATGGTAAAGATAGTAAACAGATGGAGAATACTACAAGCTACTCTAGAGATAATGTAACTGAAGCAGCCCAGTTGAATGATAGTACAATAACTGTCTCATATGAGGAATTTTTAAGAAGTCACAAGGAAAATAAAGTGGAAGAGATACCAGACTCTACAATGTCAATTTGTGTTCCTTCTGAAACTGTTGAAGAAATAGTCAAAAGTGGTTATGTAAGTGAATCAGAAAACTCTGAAATTTCCCAGCAGGTACGCTTTAAGACAGTTACTGTTCTTGCACAGGTTCATCCTATTCCACTCAAAAAGACAGGGAAAATACCCCGAATTTTCTTGAAACAAAAGCAATTTGAAATGGAAAATAGTTTATCTGATCCTGAGAATGAACAGACAGTTCAGAAAAGAAAATCTAATGTTGTTATACAGGAGGAAGAATTAGAATTGGCTGTTTTGGAAGCTGGAAGTTCTGAAGCTGTGAAACCAAAATGCACTCTAGAAGAAAGACAGCAGTTTATGAAAGCATTTAGGCAGCCAGCATCAGATGCACTTAAAAATGGAGTTAAAAAGTCTTCTGATAAGCAGAAAGACCTTAATGAAAAATCTCTACATGAAGAAGGAAGAGATGATAATTCTAAAAAAATCATGGAAAATCCTGGTATCCAAATGGTTTCAAAAAATGGCAATTCACAGGCACACACTGATAAAGGCAGTTTTCCGAAGGAGAAAAATAAAAAGCTAAATAAGAAGAATAAGAAAACATTAGATACTGGGGCTATTCCAGGCAAAAACAGAGAGGGAAACACTCAAAAGAAAGAAACAACCTTTTTCTTAAAAGAGAAACAGTATCAAAATAGAATGAGTTTAAGACAAAGGAAAGCAGAATTTTTCAAAAGCAGCACTTTATTTAACAATGAAAGTCTTGTTTGTGAAGATAGAGCAAATGATGACCTTCTAAAGGTTTCCTCTCTGTGTAACAATAATAAATCATCAAGAAAAACCAGCATACCGGTTAAAGATATTAAGCTTACACATTCTGAAGCTGAATCTGAAGACAGGTTGCTAAATGTTTCCACGCCCAAGTCAACCAGAAGATCTGGAAGAATTAGCAGCACACCTACTGCAGAAACCATTAGAGGTATTGATTCTGAAGATGTACAAGATAGTAGTCCACTAAAGGCTTCCACTCCAAAAGCAGCCAACTTATCAGAAAAGCATAGTTTATATACAGCGGAATTAATAACAATACCCTTTGATTCAGAGAGCCCTATTAGGTAAGGTTTGTTTTTGTTCTAACGTTCTAGTATTCTGCATGTATTATTAGCTGGGGACAAAAATGCTTCAAGTATTGGAGGGTATTTTTTTTCCCTAGAACACAGCTGTTAATAAGAAAAATAACAGGATTTCTTTTTTTTTTTTTTCTTGCTGTGTCACCCAGGCTGGAGTGCAGTGGGGCGATCTCGGTTCACTGCAACCTCCACCTCCCAGGTTCAATCAATTCTCCTGCCTCAGCCTCCCAAGTAGCTGGGACTACAGGCACCTGCCACCACACCCAGCTAATTTTTGTATTTTTGGTAGAGATGGGGTTTCACCATGTTGGCCAGGCTGGTCTTGAACCCCTGACTTCAATCCACCCTCCTGGCCTCCCAAAGTGCTGGGATTACAGTTGTGACCACCGCACCCAGCCTTGAAGAAAAAGAACAGAGCTTCAAAAATGCTTCTTTGTTTGCCACATTTAGTTAAAAATTTGTTTTAATTTTAATTTAATTTTATTTAATTTTGTTTTGTTTTATTTTATTTTGAGATGGAGTCTCATTCTGTTGTCCAGTCTGGAGTGTAGTGGCACGATCTTAGCTCACGACAACCTCCACCTTCTGGGTTCAAGTGATTCTCATGCCTCAGCCTCCTGAGTAGCTGGGATTACAGGTGCGTGCCACCATGCCCGGCTCATTTTTGTATTTTTAGTAGAGAAGGGGTTTTACCATGTTGGTCAGGCCAGTCTTGAACTCCTGACCTCAAGTGATCTGCCTGACTCAGCCTCCCAAAGTATTGGGCTTACAGGTGTGAGCCACCGCACCCGGCAAGTTTGACTTACTTTTGAATCAGTGGTTTGAAACTGATGGGAATTATTTTTTTTCTCCTGTTTCAGAACATTCCAGAAATTGGAGCCCTAGTTGGTTCTTAGCTACTATCTATCTATCTATCTATCTATCTATCTATCTATCTATCTCTATCTATCTGTCTGTCTGTCTATCTATCTATCTATCTATCTATCTATCTATCTATCTATCTATCTCTATCTGTCTATCTGGAAACAAGGTCTCACTGTGTTGCCCAGGCTGGTCTCCAACTCCTGGGGTCAAGCAATCCTTCCATATTAGGGTCCTGAGTAGCTGGGATTACATGCAGATGCACAAGCTCTATTTTGTCTATATTTAATTGAGATTCTTTATGTTATAATCATGAAAATGTTTCTGAATACCTTATTTTTATTTCAGAATGAAATTCACCAGAATTAGTACTCCCAAAAAATCTAAGAAAAAATCTAACAAAAGATCTGAGAAATCTGAAGCAACTGATGGAGATTTTATTTCTCACACTAAAAAGGTAATTTAAAAAGTAGAGTCCTATAAGTGCCATTCTGTTTCCTTAAAAAACAAACAAAAAAACCTCACATTACTATTGGAAGTAATGAGCCATAATAAAATTCGTGTATTTTATAAATTGGTTAACTACAACTCTATGATGTTTTTCACTATTATCCCATTCCTCTAGTTAATTAAGATACCTTATTGTGAGGTGAAAGCAATTGATAAAGGCAGAGTATAATCTATTTATAAAAAGCTTTCTTAGTAAGTTTACATCGTGATCATTTTCCCTAACACTGACGATCTTAGTTTGGGCTGCTGTAACAAATTACCATACACTGAGTGGCTTAACCAACAGAAATGTATTTCTCACAGTTACGGGGATTGAGAAATGCAGGATCAAGGCGTCAGCTGATGCAGTGTCTGGTGAGGCTGTCTTCTTATTTTCTCACATGGTAGAGAACAGGTAGAGAGAGGGCTTCACCCTCGTGACCAAATCACCTCCTAAAGGCGCTACCTCTTAATACCATTACATAGTGGGTTGATTCCAACATACGAACTTTCAGAGGATATATTCAGTCTGTAACACTGCCTGTAGGTCATGATTGAATTTTTCCTCTATTTCTGTAGATTAGAGACTCAAAAGCAGAGTTTCTCAACCTTGCTATTATTGACATTTTGGCTGGATAACTCTTTGCTGTGGAGGGCTGTCCTGTGCATTGTAGGATGTTTAGCAGCACTCTGGCCTCTATCCATAAGATACCAGTAGCACCCAACTAACTCCTGTATAATGACAACCAAAAATGTGTCCAGACATTGCTAAATATTCCCTGGAGGGGAAAATAATCATTTCCACTTGAAAAACTACAGCTCTAAAGGGAGAGGTAAGATATACAAGAGTGGTTTAGTTGTTTCTGCAAAATAAGCTCCTCGTCCCCACCGTGGCAGAATTGGAGTACGTATGGGTATGTGTATTTCTTTTCTTTTCTTTTCTTTTTTTTTTATTATTTAAGTTCTAGGGTACATGTGCATAACGTGCAGGTTTGTTACATATGTATACTTGTGCCATGTTGGTGTGCTGCACCCATCAACTCATCAGCACCCATCAACTCGTCATTTACATCAGGTAAAACTCAGAATGCAATCCCTCCCCCCCTCCCGCCTCCCCATAGGGGTATGTATATTTCAAAAAAAGCCACCAAGGTGACTCTGAATTAATCCTTGGGTGAAAACAACTGCTACAT
Source organism: Papio anubis (assembly GCF_008728515.1). Classification (NCBI taxonomy): domain Eukaryota; kingdom Metazoa; phylum Chordata; class Mammalia; order Primates; family Cercopithecidae; genus Papio; species Papio anubis. Next base: position 24,688,552 of record NC_044992.1, read on the forward strand.
TGGTATCTCCTTTGCTTCTATTTAGTAGCTGTCATTTTTTGGCATCTTACCACATTCTAGGCAGTGTGCTTAGTACTCACATCATTTATCTCATAAAGTAAATATTATTTAACCCTTTTTTATAGATGAAGAAACTTGCTGTTAGTTCATAGGATGAGGAAACATGTGTTTTTATTTGTGATTCTGGGAAGTGTCTTTCCTAGAGTTACACAACTATAAGCAGTTGGAAAGACGGTCTTTAGTCCCAGCACTTTGGGAGGCCGAAGCAAGCGGATCACCAGGTCAGGAGATCGAGACCATCCTGGCTAACACGGTGAAACCCCATCTCTACTGAAAATAAAAAAATTAGCCGGGCGTATTGGTGGGCGCCTGTAGTCCCAGCTACCCGGGAGGCTGAGGCAGGAGAATGGCATGAACCCAGGAGGCGGAGCTTGCGGTGAGCTGAGATTGCGCCACTGCACTCCAGCCTGGGTGACAAAGCGAGATTCCGTCTCAAAAAAAAAAAAAAAGAGCCGGGCGCGGTGGCTCAAGCCTGTAATCCTAGCACTTTGGGAGGCCGAGACGGGCGGATCACGAGGTCAGGAGATCGAGACCATCCTGGCTAACACGGTGAAACCCCGTCTCTACTAAAAAAATACAAAAAACTAGCCGGGCGAGGTGGCTGGCGCCTGTAGTCCCAGCTACTCGGGAGGCTGAGGCAGGAGAATAGCGTAAACCCGGGAGGCAGAGCTTGCAGTGAGCTGAGATTCGGCCACTGCACTCCAGTCTGGGCGACAGAGCGAGACTCCGTCTCCAAAAAAAAAAAAAAAAAAAGAAATATGGTCCTTAGTCTTTTGGAAAACATGCAAGATTCCAGCTGATTGTACCACAGCTAAAGGTTAAGTCTCTGTGGTGAACTTTGTCCCACATATTTTATTCTTAATTCTAGAGGACAGCTTCAACTTTAATTTTTTTTAGAGATATTATGCCTTGGTTTGCCTCACGTACTACTTAAAATTGGGATTTAATGGTAAATTTTCCAGCAAGAGAAGTCTCAAATGTATCCAAATTGGGACCTTTATCCAAACTTACTTAGATCAATTATTTTATCTCATTCTCTGTCAATGAACCTCTTACCACAGGGCCCTTGTTGTTCTCTGAAGCCTTATCCAGGCTTGTGTACTAGCTCTAGGAGAAAATCTTAGTAATTTTCTGGGTGAGATTTTTCTTTTTTGTTTCTTTTTTCTTTTCATTTGTTATTTTTGTAGAGAGAGGGTCTTGCTATTTGGCCCAGGCTGGTCTCAAACTTCTAGCCTCAAGCAATCCTCCAGCCTTGGCCTCCCACAGTGCTGGTATTACAGGCATGAGCCACTGTGCCTGGCCAGATTTTTCATGTTTCTATGAGAATAAGAGTAAACTGGTTCTCCTAACAGCTCCATATTCATAACAGCTAATTGTTTATCCTTTCAGATAATAGTTTAATAGTTAGATTTTTTCTCTCCAGACATTTTTCTCTGCTTAAATAGATACATCATCTGTTCTTTTTTTTGGTTTTTGGGTGTTTTTTCTGAGACAGAGTCTTACTCTGTTGCCTAGGCTGGAGTGCAGTGGCGTGATCTCGGCTCACTGCAAGCTCCGCCTCCCGGGTTCACGCCATTCTCTTGCCTCAGCCTCCCAAGTAGCTGGGACTACAGGCGCCGCCACCCCGCCCAGCTAATTTTTTGTATTTTTAGTAGAGATGGAATTTCATCATGGTCTCGATCTCCTGACCTCGTAATCCACCCACTTCGGCCTCCCAAAGTGCTGGGATTACAGGTGTGAGCCACCACGCCTGGCCGATATATCGTCTTTTTTTAAAGGGATCACATAATGTAAACTGTTCTGCCTCTTTCTGTGTGTGTATGCTCAATTCCAACGTAAAAACTTGTTGAACTCAATATGGAAAGCACATTCTCTGGAAGATAATATTTAAATGCACATGGTCACATTGTATACCAATGGCAGTGCTAGGCCCAAAGGTCAGACTTTATTCTTACCTAATGCTCTTTTTCCGTATCATAATACCTTTTCAACCTTGTTCCAAAGGATTCAGCCTGAAATACTCTTTGTACTCTAAACTACTATGTTGTATTTTTTGTTTGTTATTTTTTGAGATAGTCTTACTCTGTTGCCCAGGCTGGAGTGCAGTGCCATAATCATGGCTCACTGCAACCTCAACTCCCCAGGTGCAATCCAGTCTCTCACCTCAGACTCCCAAGTAGCTGGCACTACAGGCATCATGCCTGGCTAATTCTTAAATTTTTCATAGAGGCGGAGTCTTGCTATATTGCCCAGGCTTGTCCTGAACTCCTGGGCTTAAGTGATTTTCTCACCTGGGCCTCCCAAAGTGCTGGGATTACAGGCATGAGCCACTGCACCTGGCCTTATGTTGTATTTTTTATGTAATAGATCTTCTTGGTCTATCTGTCTCTGTTTATATATAGGTATGTGTGATGTATATACATAATGATAGACACAGTAATAAAGTATACTGTATAATTGCGCTATACCTGTTTGTACTCTTTCTTTTTTTTTTTTTGAGATGAAGTGTCACTCTGTTCCCCAGACTAGAGTTCTGTGGCGCGATCTCTGTCCCGGGATCTCTGTCCCGGGATCTCTGTCCCGGGTTCATGCCATTCTCTTGCCTCAGGCTCCTGAGTGGCTGGGACTACAGACACCCCGCCACCATGCTCAGCTAATTTTTTGTATTTTTTAGTAGAGACAGGGTTTAACCATGTCAGCCAGGATGGTCTCCATCTCCTGACCTCGTGATCCATCTGCCTTGGCCTCCCAAAGTGTTGGGATTATGGGCATGGGCCACCGAGCCCAGCCGTCTACTTTTTTTTTTTTTTATGAGACAGAGTTTCCCTCTTGTTGCCCAGGCTGGAGTGCTGTGGTACGATTTCGGCTCACTGCAACCTCCACTTCCCAGGTTCAAGCGATTTTCCTGCCTCAGCCTCCCAAGTCATTGGGATTACAGAGGCCCACCACCAAGCCCAGCTAATTTTTATTATTTTTAGTAGAGATGGGGGTTTCACCATGTTGGCCCAGGGTGGTCTCAAACTCCTGACCTCAGGTGATCCACCCACCTTGGCCTCCCAAAGTGCTGGGATTAGAGGCGTGAGCCATTGTGCCCGGCCTCTTTCTTCTTTATCACATATAAGAAGCTTGAGGCTGGGTGTGGAGGCTCACGCCTGTAATCTCAGCACTTTGGGAGGCTGAGGCAGGCAGATCACCTGAGGTCAGGAGTTTGAGACCAGCCTGGCCAACGTGGCGAAACCCCATCTCTACTAAAAATGCAAAAATTAGCTGGGTGTGGTGGCGTGCACCTGTAGTCCCAGCTACTTGGGAGGCTAAGGCAGGAGAATCGCTTGAACCCGGGAAGCGGACGTTGCGCTGAGCTGAGATCGTGCCAGTGCACTCTAGCCTTGGCGGCAGAGCTAGACTCCATTAAAAAAAACAAAACAAAACAAAACAAAAACCCAAAAAAAAGCCTTGAGGCCAAGGTCTGTGTATTATAATACTATTTTCTTTATGGTCTGCAGCCTAGAACCATGCATATGATAGGCTGGGTAACTGTTCAGATTTGGAAAGTACTTTGCCTGAATTTGGTGACTAAAATTAAAAAATAGATTGCCAAGTCTATACTGCAGACATCCTCTTGGGTGTTTTACTCACATGTAAATATATTTACCTGGATAATTTCAAGTAAGAAATAAAGGTAAACTAATAATAACTAGACACATTTCAATTTAAGGTCCCTGGTAAGATTTGAATAACTATTTGTTGATTATTTAATGTGATTTGCGATTGTATTTTTTTCTATTATTAAATATATTATATTTTCCTGTGATGTAAATTAATATTTCAATTTTTTTGTCTAGGCAAGCAATGCTTCAAAAAACATATCGAAAGCAAAACAGTTGATTGAAAAAGCAAAAGCTTTACATATCAGTAGGTCAAAGGTGACTGAAGAAATAGTGATACCCTTAAGGCGCTCCTCTAGACATCAGACACTTCCTGAAAGGAAGAAATTGTCAGAAACGGAAGTAAGTATTATAAATATCTGTTGGTATAAATTCTCTCCTATTTTGCTGTTTGGAATGGGAGAAGGAAACCGTTACAAAGTTATAAAGTAGGTTTGTGTGATAGCTGAAGTGGTAGAGACACTGTCATTTTCAGTTTTACTTTGAAAGCCTTCTGCATTTTTTGTCTGCAGAATACAGTTTGAATCCTTCTTAAGTCACTCAAGATCTTTCATAGGCTGAACTACCTCTTCGCTTTGTTTTTTTTTGAGATGGAGTTTCGCTCTTGTTGCCCAGGCGAGAGTGCAATGGCTGGATCTCAGCTCACTGCAAGTTCTGCCTCCTGGGTTCAAGCGATTCTCCTGCCTCAGCCTCCCGAGTAGCTGAGATTACAGGTGTGTACCACCACGCCCACACGCCCAGCCAGTTTTGTATTTTTGGTAGAGACACGGTTTTACGATGATTGGCCAACCTGGTTTCAAACTCCTGACCTCAGTTGATCCACCTGCCTTGGCCTACCAGAGTACCAGCCCTCTTCCCTTTCTTCAAAACAACTCTTTGCTCTAGTCACACAGAATTGTTCATTTCTCCCTCACTGGTGCAGTTTTCACAGTATTCGTTCTATTGTTATCAGCTTGAAATATACATTCCAGGTACTCTCTTCTATGTGAGGAATTCCTACTTAAACTTTGAGATCCTGCTAATTGCCAGTACCTCGTCTTTTTAAAAAAATAGTTTAATTGAGCTATAATTCATATACATGCATTTCACCATTTAAAGTGTACAATTCAGTGACTTTTGTATAGTGACAGAGTTGGGCATCCATTACCATAGTCAATTTTAGAACATTTTCGAATTTCCCCAAAAAGAGATTCTTTTCTTCTTGTCACCCCCCAATCCCCTCATTCCACCAGCCACAACTAACTACAAATCTGCTTCTGTCTCTGTAGATTTGCCTGTTCTGGACATTTCATATAAATGATATCATATAGCACGTGGTTTTTTGTGTCTGGCTTTTATTACTTAGGATGTGTTTTCAAGATTTATGTTGTAGCCTCAGTATCTCTTTTCTTTCTGTTGCCAAATATCCCATTCATCACCTGATGGACATTTGGGTTGTTTTCCCTTTTTGGCTATTCTGAACATTTTACCACCTTCTCTTCAAAGCTGTGCTTGTATTCGAGAGTCTTCTGGTTGAATATATAAAAAGAAAAAAAAAAACAAAAAAAATAAAATAATGGGCCGGGCACAGTGGCTCATGCCTGCAATCCCAGCACTTGAGTGGCCAAGGCAGGAGGATTACGAGGTCAGGAGTTTGAGACCAGCCTGACGAACATGGTGAAACCCCCGTCTCTACTAAAAATACAAACGTTAGCCGGGCGTGATGGCGTGAGCCTGTAATCCCAGCTACTCAGGAGGCTGAGTCAGGAGAATCACTTGAACCCGGGAGGCAGAGGTTGCAGTGAGCCTAGATTGTGCCACTGCACTCCAGCATAGGCAACAGAGCAAGACTCTCAAAGAAAAATTAAAAATTGGCTGGGCATGGTGGCTCACGCCTGTAATCCCACCATTTTGGGAGGCTGAGGCGGGTGGATCACAAGGTCAGGAGTTCAAGACCAGCCTGGCCAATATACTGAAATCCCATCTCTACTGAAAATACAAAAATTAGCTGGGTGTGTTGGCAGGCACTTGTACGCCTGTAGTCCCAGCTACTTGGGAGGCTGAGGCAGGAGAACCACTTGAACCTGGGAAGCGGAGGTTGCAGTGAGTGGAGACCACACCATTGCATTCTAGCCTGGGTGACAGAGTGAGACTCTGTCTCAAAATAATAAATAAATAAAAATAAATAAAATAAAATAAATAATGAATGTGCTTGCTGATGCCTTCAAGACAAATAGTTTCTTTCCTGATCTGTACTTTTGTATTTTTTTGTATGTTGATGGTGCACTCACCATGCTGTATTATAACTAGTTAAACTATCTGCCCATGGACTAGCTCTCCCTCTCTTCCCTGCATTCAGATGTAACATTTCATGCCAATTCTTGAGTTTTGTCTGTGTATTCCTAATTTCTTCTATGTTGCCTCACACATGGTAAGTGCCCGGTAAATCTATGCTGATGACAGGAAAATAATAGACTTCATTCTAATGTATTTCTAGGATGTACAGTTACAACAGGGCTATAACCAGACTTTTTATAGCTTGGTCATATTAACTGTTTTATTTGGAATACAGTCTATTAGTTGCTTTTTAAAAAATTTCTGCATATGAATACCAGGTCATATGTTAGTTGCCTTTTTTATTTTTATTTTTTAAGATGGAGTTTTGCTCTTGTTGCTCAGGCTAGAGTTAATGGCGCGATCTCGGCTCACTGCAACCTCTGCCTCCTGGGTTCAAGTGATTCTCCTGCCTCAGCCTCCCGAGTAGCTGGGATTACAGGCATGTGCTGTCATGCCCGGCTAATTTTCTATTTTTAGTAGAGACGAGGTTTCTCCATGTTTCTCAGGCTGGTCTTGAACTCCCGACCTCAGGTGATCTGCCCGCCTCAGCCTCCCAAAGTGCTGGAATTGCAGGCATGTGCCACCATGCCCAACCTTAGTTGCTTTTTCAAAAAAGAAAGCCTTGTTGGGCCTGGCGGCTCACACCTGTAATCCCAGCACTTTCGGAGGCCAAGGTGGGAGGATTGCCAGAGTCCAGGAGTTCGAGATCAGCCTGGTCAACATAGGGAGACCCTGGCTTTACAAAATATACAAAAATTAGCCAGGCTAGTGGTATGCGCCTGTAGTCCTGGCTTCTTGGGTGGTTGAGGTGGGAGAATGGCTTGCGGTCGGGAGATTGAGGCTGCAGTGAGCCATGATCATGTTATTGCACTCTACCCTGGGTGGCAGAGTGAGACCCTGTCTCAATTAAAAAAAAAACATGAGTCACACCTGTAATCCCAGCGCTTTGGGAGGCTGAGGCTGGCAGATCATGAGATGAGGAGATGGAGACCATCTTGGCTAACACGGTGAAACCCCATCTCTACTAAAAATACAAAAAATTAGCGAGGCGTGGTGGTGAGTGCCTGTCATCCCAGCTGCTCGGGAGGCTGAGGCAGGAGAATGGCATGAACCCGGGAGGCAGAGCTTGCAGTGAGCTGAGATCTCGCCACTGCACTCCAGCCTGGGCAACAGAGCGAGACTCTATCTCAAAAAGAAAACAAAAAACAAACATGAGGCCAGGCGCAGTGGCTCACTCCTGTAATCCCAGCACTTTGGGAGGCCAAGGTGGATGGATCACCTGAGGTGAGGAGTTTGAGTCCAGCCTGGCCAACATGGCGAAACCCCATCTCTACTAAAAATACAAAAATTAGCCGGGTGTGGTGGCGTGCACCTCTCATCCCAGCTACTCGGGAGGCTGAGGCAGGAGAATCGCTTGAACCTGGGAGGCAGAGGTTGCAGTGAGCCAAGATTGTGCCACTGCACTCCAGCCTGGGCAACAGAGACTCCAACTCAAAAGAAAAAGAATAAAAATAAAAAAGAAAGCCTATGGTCATAATAAACGCACCCTGATATCATATAAGCTTGTATGATGTAAGCATGGACTCCTGCTATTCTATCATGTGTTTTCTGTTTCAATCAGATAATATCTGATGGGAGGTGTATGGAGCTGCTAATTATGTTTTGTATGATTTCTATCACTGTGATTCTTTTGAAATTTCAATGATATTATATGATTTAATTACATTTTTTCTCCTATTTTGTCTTAGGATTCTGTTATAATAATAGATTCAAGTCCTACTGCTTTAAAGCATCCAGAGAAAAATCAGAAGAAACTTCAGTGTTTGAATGATGTGCTAGGAAAGAAACTTAACACATCCACTAAAAATGTACCTGGTAATCAGATTTAATAACATTTATGATGTTTATGATGTATATTAGAACGTTTTGGGGTTTTTGTTTTGTTTTTGTGTTTTGGGGTATTATTCTGAATGTGCTGATGATTGAAATTTAGTATCTTATATAAAATTTTACCTGTATTATATTTCTATTTAGTAAGTAAAGTTATGATATAGTGAAGAGTTTTTCTTTTTTCTTTTTTTTTTTTTTTTTTGGTGACAGAGTCTTGCTCTACTAAAAGGCAAAAAATTAGCCGGGTGTGGTGGTGTGTACTTGTAGTTCCAGCTACTCAGGAGGCTGAGGCACGAGAATTGCTTGAGCCCTGGAGGCGGAGGTTGCAGAGAGCCAAGATCATGGCACTGCACTCCAGCTTGGGTTACAGAGTGAGACTCCTTCTCAAAAAAAAAAAAAAAAAAAGAAAGTAGCTAAAGGTGGAGATGGTAAACATTGATACTAACCTAAGTATTTGTTTTTCTAAGGAAAAATGAAAGTCGCTCCTTTATTTCTTGCCAGAAAAGCACAAAAAGCAGCTGATCCTGTCCCTGGTTTTGATGAAAACAGGTCAGTCCAATACAGATTTTTAAATGCCAAAATATTTTATGGAATGTATTTGTACTGATTCGTTTACTTTGATGAGAAAGCATGTGAATTATCATTTGAAGCTCTAGTAAGTCCAGTTTCAAAGTTGAAAATATTGACAATGCTGCCACTGCTATTTGAATGTCTTGTTTTTTTGCAAATGCTTTGGCCATCGCTAGGCAAAACAGAATAATAAGCAAACCAAAAATACAAAAAGCTGATAATAAATTTTATTCAGTAAATATTTAAATACCTACTAGTATGTACCAGGCACTGTTTTTGGTATCAGAGATATTATGGGGATAAGACAGGACATATTCCCTGTCCTCGTGTGACTTAAGTAGAGATGGAAGATAGTCTATGATTAAACATTCATTGGGCCAACAAATGAAAAATTGCAGTTGTGCTAAGGAGAGGTATAATTCGTATTGAGGAGGTTTGGTCTGGTTAAAGAAGGCTTCACTGAGGAAATGACGTCTGAACTGAAATCTGAAGGATGAGCAGGAGTTCATCAGGAGGAAGAACTGTGTTTCAGCCAGAGAGAATTGTCCGTGTAAAGCCCCTGTAGCTGGAAGGCGCTTGCTAAATAACCAAAAACTGATAGAATGCTAGTGTGACTGGAGCACAGAGAGCAAGGGTGAGAGGTGGGTGCTAGCCAACATAGGACCTTGGAGACCTTGCTAAGGGATTTTATCATTATGTTAAGAGCAAATAAGAAGCAGCCAAAGGGTTTTAAACTTAAATATGGACATAAACAGATTTGGATTTTGGAAGTTTAATCGGCCTGCTGGATAAAGAATAGAATGGAAGAGGGGTTAGGGTGCATGTAGGAGTCCAGGTATTGTGAGATGATGGAGATAAGGACTAGGTTGTTGGGGATGACATGCAAAAAGATTTTCGGAGATGAATTAAAAATCTCTTGATGATTAATGAGATTTGTGGGGGTGAGGGTATGGGAGAGGAAGGTATATAGGATGACATGTAAGTTCTAGTTTATGTGCCTGGGTGGCATGATGGAAGATCAGGTCTAGGAGCAATGTGAGTTCAGATTATCTTTGTTTTCTGTTTCAGTTTTACTGAGGTATAATTATATATTGTTAAGAACACGCATCTTTTTTGAGACGGAGTCTCTGTTGCCCAGGCTGGAGTGCAGGGCGCGATCTCCGCCACTGCTTTCCACGCCTCCGGGTTCTCACTTCCATTCTCCTGCCTCTGTACCTCCCAGCTGGGACTACAGGCTCGCCTTTCACCTCACCTCCCCGGCTAATTTTTTTGTATTTTTAGGTAGAGATGGAGCTTCACCATGTTCGCCAGGATGGTCTCAATCTCCTGACCCCGTGATCTGCCTGCCTCGGCCTCCCAAGGTGCTGGGATTACAGGCATGAGCCACCACGCCCAGCACACGCATCTTAAGTATGCAGTTTTGACAAGTCCATCTCATCAAGAAATAACAATCTTCCTTTTAACTCAGAAAGATTTTGTGTCCTTTTTCCTATTATCTCCACCACCACCATCACCACAAGATTACCAAAATTTTCTGATTTCTATTTTCATCAATTAGTTTGATTTCTATTACCATAGATTAATTTTGTCTATTCTAGAACATCAGATAAACTTCATGTGTATATTCTTTTGTGTCTGGCTGCTTTTGCATAGTATACACACCCACAAACACGTGCACACATACATGTTTTTAAATCAACTTCATTCAGATATATTGTCCATATAATAATATGTGCCCATTTTAAGTAAACAGTTTGAGTTTTTTGTTTTGTTTTGTTTGTTTTTTTGAGACGGAGTCTCACTCTGTTGCCGGGCTGGAGTGCAGTGGTGCGATCTCGGCTCACTGCAGCCTCTGCCTCCTGGGTTCAAGCAATTCTCCTGCCTTAGCCTCCCGAGTAGCTGGGACTATAGGTGCACACCACCACGCCAAGCTAATTTTTGTATTTTTAGTAGAGATGGGGTTTCACCATGTTGGCCAGGATGGTCTTGACTCTTGACCTTGTGATCTGCCTGCCTCGGCCTCCCAAAGTGCTGGAATTATAGTCGTGAGCCACTGCGCCCGGCCAACAGTTCGAGTTTTATTTTCTATTTTTTTTTTTTTTAGACGGAGTTTTGCTCTTATCACCCAGGCTAGAGTGCAATGGTATAATCTCGGCTCACCCCAACCTCCACCTCCCAAGTTCAAGTGATTCTCCTGCCTCAGCCTCCTGAGTAACTGGGATTACAGGCATGTGGCACCATTCCTGGCTAATTTTGTATTTTTAGTAGAGATGGTGTTTCTCCATGTTGGTCAGGCTAGTCTTGAACTCTCGACCTCGGGTGATCCGCCTGCCTCGGCCTCCCAAAGTGCTGGAATTACAGGCATGAGCCACTGTGCCCAGCCCACAGTTTGAGTTTTAACAAATGTGCATATCTGTAATTACCACCGCAATACAAATATAGAACATTTTCATCACTCTCAAAAAAATCTTCTTGTGCCTCATGGCAGTTAATTTCTGCCCAATCCAATGTAATCTCTTATCTGCTTTCTGTTGATATAGACTAGTTTGCCTTTTCTAGACTCTCGTATAAATGAAATCCTGCAGTAGGTATACTTTTGTCTCTACCTTCTTTCCGGCAAGGTAGCATATCGGTTGTCTGTTCTTTTTTATTGTTCAATAGTACTCATTATATGAATATGCTACCATATATATATTATATATATATATAGAGAGAGAGAGAGACAAAGAGAGAGATAAAGAGAGAGAGAGAGAGACAGAGATGGAGTCTTGCACTGTTGCCCAGGCTGGAGCTATGCAGATCTTCACTCTACTGTGTAACCTCTGCTTCCGGGTTCAAGTGATTCTCCTGCCCAGCCTCCCAAAGTAGTTTATCATAGGCACCTGCCACGCCCAGCTAATTTTTTGTATTTTGCAGAAACAGGTTTCACTATGCTGGCCCGGCTGGTCTCTCTTGAACTCCTGACCTCGCGGATCCCAGCCTGCCTGCCTCCCAAAGTGCTGAGATTACAGGTGCGACACCTGCACCGCCCACTGCAACATTTTTTTTTTGAGACGAGTTTGGCTCTGTCGCCCAGGCTGGAGGGGCAGCGGTGGTCGACCTCAGCTCTCACTGCAAGCTCCCATCTCCTGGTTCACGCTTCTATTCTCTGGTTCTCAGCCTCCGAGTAGCTGGGACCACAGGCGCCTCGCCACTTCTCTACCGCTAGTTTTTGTATTTTTAGTAGAGACGGGTTGCCTCACCCCGTGTTAGCCTGATGAGTCTCGATCTCCTGACCTCGATCCGCCTGCCTCAGCCTCCCCAGTGCTGGGATTACAGGCTTGAGCCACCGCGCCCGGCCACTGCAATATTTTTTATTTATTCTTTATTAATGGGCATTTGGGTTATTTCTAGTATTTGACTATTATTAAATAGACTGCTATGAACATTCTTATCCACATGTATGGACAAGTGTTCTCATTTCTCTTGGGTCAATACCTACAAGTGGAATTGCTCTGTCATTAGGGAGGTCCATGTTTAACATTATAAGAGCCTGGCAAACTGTTGTCCCAACTGGTTGTTCGGTTTTACAGTCCCACCAGCAATGTATAAGCGTTCTAGTAGCTGCCCATCTTTGCCAACACTGGGCATTATCTGACTTTTTTTTTTTTTTTTTTTGAGACAGAGTCTCACTCTCATCCCCAGACTGGAGTGTAGTGGTGCAATTACAGCTTACTGCAGCCATGACCTCTCAGGGTCAGGTGATCCTTCCTCCCACCTCAGCCTCCCAAGTAGCTGGGACTACAGGCATGTGCCACCATGCCCAGCTAATCTTTTTGTTTGTTTGTTTTTTGAGACAGAGTCTCGCTTTGTCGCCCAAGCTGGAGTGCAGTGGCGCGATCTCGGCTCACTGCAAGCTCTGCCTCCCGGGTTCATGCCATTCTCCTGCCTCAGCCTCCCGGGTAGCTGGGACTATAGGCGCCCACCACCACGCCTCGCTAATTTTTTTGTACTTTTTTTAGTAGAGATGGGATTTCACTGTGTTAGCCAGGATGGTCTCGATCTCCTGACCTCGTGATCTGCCCATCTCGGCCTCCCAAAGTGCTGGGATTACAGGCGTGAGCCACTGCGCCTGGCAACCCAGCTAATTTTTTGTATTCTTTTTTCTTTGGTAGAGACAGGATTTTGCCATGTTGCCCAGGCTGGTCCAAACTCTTGGATTCAGGTGATCCACCCACCTTGGCCTCCCAAAGTATTGGGATTACAGGCATAAGCCACAATGCACAGTCAATTCTATCAATTCAAAGTGTATATTTCGGTGAGCTTTGTCAGTTGTTCACACAGTGAAACCACCATAATCAAGATACCAAGTTATTTCCGTTACTTGCCTCAGACTTGTCATGCTCTTTTTGTAGTCCATTCTCTAAGTGGACCCAACCCAGGCAAACGCCAGTCTCTTTTCTTTATACTAATCTATACTTTCTAGAATTTTATATTAGTGAAATCATATAGCATATGCTCTTTTGTGTCTGGCTTCTTGTATTTGGCATGATGATTTTGAGATTTATTCATGTTATCAAATATATCATTAGTTTTCTTTTTTTTTTTTTTTTTTTTTTTGATACCAAGTCTCACTCTGTCGCCCAGGCTGGAGTACAGTGGCATGATCTTTGCTCACTGCAATCTCCGCCTTCCGGGTTCAAGTGATTCTTGTGCATCAGTCTCCTGACTAGCTGGGATTACAGGTGCCTGCCACCATGCTTGGCTAACTTTTGTATTTTTAGTGGAGATGGGGTTTCACCATGTTGACCAGACTGGTCTCGAATTCCTGACCTCCAGTGATCTGCCTGCCTCGGCCTCCCAAAGTGCTGGGATTACAGGTGTGAACCGCCGTGCCTGGCTATATTTTTGCTCAGTAGTATTCATTGTATGGATATACCAAAGAACCTAGAATAGATAAGATAATCTTGAAAAAGAAGAAAAATTTGAAGGCCTCTACACTACCTGATTTCAAGACATTGAACAAACCTACAGTAATAGAAGTGTGTTGTATTGGTATAAAAACAGAAAAATACCAGCCTGAGCAGCATTGTGGGACTCCATCTCTATAATAAAAAATAAAAAACTAGCCAGGCATGGTGGTGTTTGCCTATAGGCGCAGCTACTTGGGAGACTGAGACAGGAGGTGCACATAAGCCTGGGAGGTCATGGCTGCAGTGAGCTGTTATCATGCCACTGTACTCCAGCTTGGGTAACAGAGCTAGACCTCGTCAGTTAAAAAATTTTTGCCTGCACCTTGAAAATATAAGGGAATTTCTTTTTGGTTTTATTAGCCCTGTAGAACACTTGCAGTTATTCTTCCTATCTAGCTATACTTTTATATCTGTTAACCAACCTCTGGCTACGTCTCCCTCCCTCCCTCATAATTTAACTATTCTACTTCTACTTCTCATGAGATTTCTTTTTTTTTGACGGAGTCTTGCTCTGTCGCCCAGGCTGGAGTGCAGTGGCTAGATCCTTCAGCTCACCTAAGCCTCCACCTCCGGGTTCACGCCATTCTGCCTCAGCCTCCCAAGTGGCTGGGACTACAGGCTCTCAGCCACCTCGCCAGTTTTTGTACTTTTTAGTAGAGACTGGGTTTCAATTATATTAATCCAGGATGGTCTCGGGATCTCCTGACCTCGTGATCCCGCCTGCCTTGGGCCTCCCCAAAGTGCTGGGATTACAGGCTTGAGCCGCTACCGCCGAGCTTTTTCTTTCTTTCTTTCTTTTTTTTTGAGACTGAGTCTGCCTGTCGCCCAGGCTGGAGGCGTGGCCGGATCTCAGCTCACTGCAAGCCCCTCCCGGTTCACTATTCTTCCTGCCCTGAAGCCTCCCGAAAGAAGTTGGGACCACAGGCTACCACTGGGCCTTTTGTATTTTTTAGTAGAGACGGGTTTCACCCTTGTTAGCTGTGATGGTCTCGATCTCTGACCTCGATCCGGGCCTGCCTCGCCTCCCAAAGTGCTGGATTACAGGCTGTTTCAACACGCCCGCCTTTTTTGAGACAGCAATCTCTGTTTCCTGTTGCCCAGGCTGAGTGCAGTGGGTGCGCCATAGTTCACTGCAGCCTCACTCTGGTTCGGGGCAGATCCTCCATCTCAGCTTTCCAAATAGCTGGAACCACAGATGTGCACCACCGTGTCCAGCTAATTGTTTTTTTGGTAGACAAGTTATATGTTACCCAGGCTATTAGTTAACTTTTTAGCTTCCACCTAGGAGTGAGAATATGGGGTATTTATCTTTCTGTGTTCAGCTTATTTCACTTATCATAACATCCTCCATGCTCTAAGACATCTCTTACTAGAGGTCCTGGATAGTTCAATTAGGAAAGAAGAATATATTAAAGGACATAAAGGTTTGGAAAGGGAGAAGTCAAACTATCCTTATTTGCAAATGATGTATTAAAAAATCATTATTTAAAAAATATATATTAAAAAATTCTAGGCCGGGCGTGGTGGCTCATGCCTATAATCCCAGCACTTTGGGAGGCCGAGGTGGGTGGATTACAAGGTCAGGAGATTGAGACTATCCTGGCTAACACAGTGAAACCCCGTCTCTACTAAAAATACAAAAAATTATCTGGGTGTGGTGGCAGGCGCCTGTAGTCCTGGCTACTCGGGAGGCTGAGGCAGGAGAATGGCATGGACCCGGGAGGCGGAGCTTGCAGTGAGCTGAGATCACACCACTGCACTGCAGCCTGGGTGACACAGCGAGACTCTGTCTCAAAAAAAAAAAAAAAAAAAAAATTCCTAGGCGTAGGCCAGGCAGAGTGGCTCACGCCTATAATCCCAACACTCTGGGAGGCGGAAGTGGGCAGATTGCTTGAGACCAGGAGGTCAAGGGTCAAGACAGGAGGACTGCTTTGGAGTGCAATGGCACCATCTTGGCTCACTGCAACCTCCACCTCCCAGGTTCAAGCGATTTTTGTGCCTTAGCCTCCCGAGTAGCTGGGATTACAGGTATCCTCCACCATACCTGCCTAATTTTTGTATTTTTAGTAGAGACAGGGTTTTGCCATGTTGGCCAGGCTGTCTCAAACTCCTGGTCTCAAGTTATCTGCTTACCTCAGCCTCCTAAAGTGCTGGGATTATAGGCGTGAGCCACCTTGCCTGGCCTCTTTTGCTTTTTTAAAAATAGAGACTAGAGCTTACTATTTTGCCCAGGCTGGTCTTGAACTCCTGGCTGGGGTTACAAATGTGAGCCACCGTACCTGGCCAAATGCCAAAATCTTGTTTCTCATCAAACCTTCAATTATGGGCCTTAATGTTGACGAATTCCAATGGAATTAACCACATGATGATGGTTTCCAAATGGTGATTCTCCACTGCAGTCATTCTTTCTTTATTTGTTAATTGGCTGCTATAAGGAAGAGCTTTTTTATCTCCTCAGTTTATTTACTTATCTCTTCATTTTTATTTTATTTAGTGGATTATAACCCATTCATATTACTTATTTTGATGCTCAAATTGTTTTTAATTTGGCCAGTGTGAGCTCTTCAGCTTGGTTTCTATGTCCCTTTGATAAGTCCTCATAATTTATGGAGCATTTCTTAATTTCTCGAACAGGAAGATATTCTAGGCTTCTGTTTTACTTGCCCTGTCTCAGCTCTGCAGTAAGCCATTTCTCTACGGACCCCTGGTTCCTTTTTGTGGAGGATGGTAATTAGAGATGAAGGTCTAGGTGTTCATTAAATTCATTGCTCCTGATGTGGCAGTGCTTCTAGGCCTTTTCAGTAGATAAAGTTAGGATATTGTGTTTGTCTGTTTTGCATTCCCATAAACGAATACCTAAGACTGGGTAATTTATAGAGAAAAGAGGTTTATTTGGCTCACAGCTCTATAGGTTGTGCAAGCATGGCACCAGCATCGGCTCGGCTGTTGGTGAGGCCTCAGGAATCTTTAACTCATGGCAGAAGGTGAAGGGAGAGCAGGCTTGTCACATGGCCAGAGAAGTAGCAAGAGAGAGGAGGAGGTGCCAGCCTTTTTTAAACAACCATCTCTCGGGTGAGCTAATAGATTGAGAACTTACTCATTACTGTGAGGACAGCACCAAGCCATTCATGAGGGATCTGTCCCTGTGACCCCAAACACCTAGGCCTGCCTCCAACATTGGAGGTTGTTTTTTTTTGTTTTGTTTTTTTGAGATGGAATCTCCTCTCTCGCCCGGGCTAGAATGCCATCTCGACTCACTGCAACCTCCGCCTCCTGGGTTAAAGCGATTCTCCCTGCCTCAGCCTCCCGAGTAGCTGGGATTACAGGCACCTGCCACCACAGCCAACTTATTTTTGTATTTTTAGTAGAGATGGGGTTTCGCCATGTTGGCCAGGCTGGTCTTGAACTCCTGACCTCAGGTGATCTGTCCACCTCAGCCTCCCAAAGTTCTGGGATTACAGGCGTGAGCCACTGCACCTGGTTTGTATTTCAGTATGAGATTTGGAGGGGACACACATCCAAACCATACCAGATATATACGTATGTATATGTGTACACACACACAAACATTAAAAACTATTTCTATGTGTGTAACATATGTATATGCATGTAATATATATGTAACATATGATACATCATATATAACATATATATTTTATATTAGTACCTTGTACCCCTCTCCTTAACACCTACCTTCTGCTATAGGGACATACTCATTTAACTACAAGTATACCCATCTTTTCCTCCCTTCCTCCACTAATATGCAAGTAAAAAGAAGGCTGGGCTGTGGCTCAAGCCTGTAATCCTTAAAAGCACTTTGGGAGGTTCAGGGCAGATCACTTCAGACATCCTGGAGCACTCCCAGTGAACCCCGCCTCATGGAAAAATACAGTGGGAACAGTCAAGGGATGCTTAATGGGAGGTTGAGGCAGGAGAGATGAACTCCTGAGGTGGTTGCCAGTGAGCTGAGACCGCACTCCAGTTCAAGACAGAGCGACCTCGCCTCGTAAAAAAAAAAAAACAGTAAAAGAAAAGAGATATCTCATTCAATATCTGTCTGGCTTCATAGCTTATTTTCCCTTCATTTCACTCAAAGAGGAAAGGAAAACAAATACAGTAAAAGTTTTTGTAGCCTCTTTTGAATTACCAGCCCAAACATCTAATTGCACAGAGTATTATGCGAGTCTTGTTTCTACAGGCAGGCTAGGAGGGACATTAAGCTGTGACACACCATCTTCAACCACTCCAACCTCCCATTCTCCCCACCCTTTTGTCTTTGTCCGTCTTCTACCACTGTAGTCAGCCTTCCTATGATTTGCAATCTGAAGATAAACTGGGCAAAACTGAGACAATAATAAGGACCCTACTTTTCCTGCTGTTACATTGGTAACAATATTGCATCAGAAGTTCTTGTATTAACTTTTTGATATATGACAGTGATTTTTTTTTTCTGATTGTTTAGCAAGAAAACAAAAGACAAGAGGGAGAAAACTCACCTACCACCCAAAGATAGCCCCCATTAACATTTTGGTGGATGTCCTTTAAGTCACTTTTTTCTATACATACTTATTTTTATTTAATTTCTTTTTTTTTTTTTTTTTTTGAGATGGAGTGTCGCTCTGTCGCCCAGGCTGGAGTGTAGTGGCCAGATGTCAGCTCACTGCAAGCTCCACCTCCCAGGTTTACGCCATTCTCCTGCCTCAGCCTCCCGAGTAGCTGGGACTACAGGCGCCCGCCACCTCACCCGGCTATTTTTTTGTATTTTTTAGTAGAGACGGGGTTTCACCGTGTTAGCCAGGATGGTCTCGATCTCCTGACCTTGTGATCCGCCTGTCTCGGCCTCCCAAAGTGCTGGGATTACAGGCTTGAGCCACCTTGCCTGGCCTCGGCCTTAATTTCGTAACATAGGTAGACTTTCATTTTTGTGATAAGCAAAAAAGAATTTGACCAGCTAATATTTTAGGTAATTTTATTACCTAAATGTATTAATTAAATTTAATAAAATTAATATTTGTCAATATTTTATATAAATTCTAAAATGTAAAATTTTAATATAATTATATATAAATTATATGAATTATTTATATAATTATATTTTATACATAAAAGCTAACATTTAAATATTTTATATAAAATTACCTAATATATATTTTATATTTAGGTAAATGTATTACCTAAAATATTAATTTATTGAATTTAATACATCTTATTAATTTAATTTAATTTAATTTTTTTTTTTTTTTTTTGAAATGGAGTCTCCGTCTTTCACCCAGGCTGGAGTGAAGTGGTATGATCTTGGCTCCCTGCAACCTCTGCCCCCGGGTTTAAGCCATTCTGCTGCCTCAGCATCCTGAGTAGGTGGGATTACAGGCACCCACCACCATGCCCAGCTAATTTTTGTATTTTTAGTAGAGACGGGGTTTCGTCATGTTGGCCAGGCTAGTCTCGAACCCCTGACCTCAGGTGATCCACCCTCTTTGGCCTCCCAAAGTGCTAGTATTATAGGCGTGAGCCACCACGCCCTGCCAATTTATTTAATTTTTAAAAATTAAATTTAAAAGTGTTTCTTCTCTTTTCTGGTTTTTGTTTTGTTTTTGTTTTTTTGAGACAGTCTCACTCTGTCGCCCAGGCTGGAAGGCTAGAGTACAGTGGCGCAATCTTGGCTTACTGCAACCTCTGCTTTCCAGGCTCAAGTGATTCTCGTGCCTCAGCCACCCAAGTAGCTGGGATTACAGGCACGCGCCACCACACCTGGCTAATTTTTGTAGTTTTAGTAGAGATGGGGTTTCACCATGTTGGCCAGGATGGTCTTGAACTCCTTGCCTTAAGTGATCCGCCCACCTTGGCCTCTCAAAGTACTTATATTACAGGCATGAGCCACCATGCCCAACCCTAAAAATGTTTATTTTCTAGATAGTTTATTCCTTTAAATGTTTTATAACCTTAGCTTTTCATTTTCACATCATTTTCTTAAAAGTCAAGATACATCTGAAAAATCTCAGGATTATGATGTTCAATGCAAAGCAAAGCGTGACTTCCTAATGAGTGGTTTGCCAGATTTGTTGAAACGGCAAATTGCAAAGAAAGCTGCTGCATTGGATGTGTACAATGCAGTGAGTACCAGTTTCCAGCGAGTCGTTCACGTACAACAAAAGGATGATGGTAAGTTTGTTTTTTATTATTGAATATTTACTCTTCAACTGTTAGCAGTAACATTAAACTATGTAAGTTTCTTAAAGATGAGGCTGTGGTTTAATTATCATTCTTATGGTAACTTTAGTGGGAATTTTAAGGACAATTTCTCTCACTATCCATGGGGTTTGTTTCCAGGACCACCTTGTGGATACCAGCACTCATGGATGCTCCAGTTTCTTGTGTAAAATGGTATAGGCTGGGTGCGGTGTCTCATGCCTGTAATCCCAGAACTTTGAGAGGCCAATGCAGGAGAAGAGCTTGAGCCCAGGAGTTTAAGACCAGCCTGGGCAACACAGCAAGATCCTGTCTCTAAACTAACTAACTAAATTAATTAATTAAAATTTGCTAGACATGATGGTGCATGTCTGTAGTCCCAGCTACTCGGGAGGCTGAGGTGGGAGGATCACTTGAGCCTAGGAGGTCAAGGCTACAGTGAGCCATGATCATGCCACTGCATTCCAGCCTAGGTGACAGAGCGAGACCCTGTCTCAAAAAAAAAAAAAAAAAAAAGTTTAGCCTCTCTTCTGTATGTGGGAATTTCCCAGCTAGTCTTTTCAGTAATTTATTCTACTTTTTCTTATTTTCCATCTCTGCCACTGGCCATTCAATTGATGAAGACTTTCTTGTTTTTTTTTTTACTAGTACAGCTTTATGTAGCATTTTCGAATAGTATCTTCAACTGTAGGAATTAGTTATGCTTTTCTTGCCTCATTTTGATAAACTCATTTTCACAGGAGTGCTGCTATAAAACTTAGCATATCTATTTGTAGATGAGCAGAGAGGCAAGCACAGAGGGAACCTCTCTTACAACCTTCAGAATTATTGAACGCTTACTATTGTCTGGAATTTTGCTGAGCAATTCATATACATATCTAGTTTAATCCTAATAACAACTCTTTAAGAGGTTGAGTATTATAATTATCACCCTCACTTTGAATGTGAGGGTAAAGAAACTTAAGATATAGGATCTTGCCAGTGCTCACAAGGTTAGTAAGTGGCAGAGGTTGGGTTTGAATCCTGGTCTAACTTAAAAGTTTAGCTTTAGACCAGGATGCTAACTGCCTCCTAAATGGTTTTTCTTTTTCTTTTTTTTTTTAGACAGAGTCTTGCTCTATCGCCCAGGCTGGAGTGCAGTGACGAGATCTCAGCTCACTGCAACCTTGTCTCCTGGGTTCAAGCAATTCTCTTGCCTCAGCCTCCTGAGTAGCTGGGATTACAGGTGTGCACCACCATGCCTGGCTAATTTTTGTATTTTTAGTAGAGAAAGGGTTTCACCATGTTGGCCAGGCTGGTCTCGAACTCCTGATCTCAAGTGATCCACCTGCCTTGGCTTCCCAAAGTGCTGGAATGACAGGCGTGAGCCACTGCGCCTGGCCCTCCTAAAAGTTTTAACCTGAGTATCAAGGTTGATTTGAAAAGAAAGGAAAGTTTGTTAATATTGGTTTGTTTTTAACAACTGAGAGGGAAGTCTAGGTGATTTTTATTAATTCTATTTGTTGGAGGGTAGGATTTTGTTCCCTTTATAGTCAGTGGGTTTTTGGTACGTTTGTGTTAGTTATGTAGTTGTCAAGTCTTTTCGTGTTTACATATTTGACATTCAGTAAATGGATAGTATATAAATAAGGTTTATTAAGATATTTTTCTATTTTTCTTTAGGGTGTTGTTTGTGGCATTTGAAACCACCCTCTTGTCCTCTCTTAACTAAATTTAAAGAACTGAACACTAAAGTGATAGATCTCTCAAAATGTGTTATTGCTCTTGGTGAATTTTCAACATTGAATTCAAAGTTGAAAAGCAGTAACTCTGCTGCTGTGGTAAGTACTAAATAAATAGCTCATCCATTGTAGAGTGTTTCCCTTACATCTTCCAGAGGAAAAAAAATTTTGGATATCTACTCTTATAGCCTCAAGTGTTGTCCTAGAGTTTAATTTTTTTTTTTTTTTTTTGAGACGGAGTCTCGCTGTTGCCCAGACTGGAGTGCAGTGGTGCAATCTTGGCTCACTGCAACCTCTGCCTGCTAAGTTCAAGCAGTTCTCCTGCTTCAGCCTCCCGAGTGGCTGGGACTACGGGCACACACCACCACGCCCAGCCAATTTTTGTATTTTTAGTAGAGATGAAGTTTCACCATTTTGGCTGGGCTGGTCTTGAACTCCTAACCTTGTGGATATGCCTGTCTCGGCCTCCCAAAATGCTGGGATTACAGACCTAAGCCACCGCGCCCAACTGAGTGTAATTTTTTTTTTTTTGAGATGGAGTTTCACTCTTGTTGCCCAGGCTGGAGTACCATGGTGCGATCTTGACTCACCACAACCTCCACCTCCCAGGTTCAAGCAATTCTCCTGCCTCAGCCTCCCTACTAGCTGGGATTATAGGCATGCGCCACCAGGCCTGGCTAGTTTTTTGTATTTTCAGTGGAGACGGGGTTTCTCCATGTTAGTCAGGCTGGTCTTGAACTCCCTACCTCAGGTGATCCTCCTGCCTCGGCCTCCCAAAGTGCTGGGATTACAGCCGTAAGCCACTGCACCCAGCCTAATATTTAAAAATAAATCCTAATTGTAGTACACATTTCTTTTAAATACCCATAGAGCTTTAAAAACATAGCACATTTAGATACTTTATAAGTCGGTCGTATAATCTAATAGATATAATTTGTTCAAAGGGAGAAATAAGTTAATCCTTCGTAAGTTTTATATTTAGTGACTAAAGCTAATTTTTTTTTTTTTTTGAGATGGAGTCTCACCCTGTTGCCCAGGCTGGAGTGCAGTGGCACGATCTCAGCTCACTGCAACCTCTGCCTCCCAGGTCCAAGTGATCCTCCTGCCTCAGCCCCCCTAGTAGTTGGGATTACAGGCATGTGCCACCATGCCTGGCTAATTTTTGTATTTTTAGTAGACATGGGATTTCACCATGTTGGCTAGGCTGGTCTAAAACTCCTAACCTCAGATGATCCACCCGCCTCGGCCTCCCAAAGTGCTGGGAGTATAGGCGTGAGCCACTGTGCCCGGCTTAAAGCTAATCTTACGTTGATACTGATTTATGATGGACAGAAAGTGGTTGGTAGTATTGTAATTAACATGAATAGATGATGGTCTGTTATTGTGCATTTTATTCTTTATTGCAGTTCGTAAGGACAAGGAAGGAATTTACTGAAGAAGTAAGAAATCTTTTGCTTGAGGAAATTAGGTGGTCAAATCCTGAATTTTCATTGAAAAAATATTTTCCCTTACTCCTAAAAAAACGAATTGAGCACCAAGTACTTTCTTCTGAGTGTCATAGTAAACAAGGTTAGTGATAATTATTATCATTTATGTTGAGATACCAGTTTTGAGTTTTTATATTATTTATTATTTTATTTTTATTTTTATTTTTATTTCTGAGATGGAGTTTTGCTCTGTCGCCCAGGCTGGAGTGCAATGGCACAAACCTGGCTCTCTGCAACCTCTGCCTCCTGGGTTCAAGTGATTCTCCTGCCTCAGCCTCCTAAGTAGCTGGGATTACAGGAGCCCACCATGACACCCTGCTGATTTTTGTATTTTTAGTAGAGATGGGGTTTCACCATGTTGGCCAGACTGGTCTTGAACTCTTGATCTCAGGTGATCCACCCACCTCAGGCCCCCAAAATGCTGGGATTACAGGCGTAAGCCACTGTGCTTGGCCAATTTTTTTTTTTTTTTTTTTTGAGACAGAGTGTTGCTCGTCACCCAGGCTGGAATGCAGTGGTGCAACTTTGGCTCACTGTAATCTTTGCCTCCTGACCTCAAGTGATTCCTGTATCTCAGCCTCCCGAGTAGCTGGGACCACAGGCTTGCGCCTCTGCACCTAGCTTATTTTATTTTTAAATTTTTATTTATTTTTTTGAGACTGGGTTATGAGACTGGCTAGTTTCTGTATTTTTGGTAGAGACCAGGTCTTGCCATGTTGCCCAGGCTGGTCTTGAACTCCTGGGCTCAAGTGATCCTTCCGCCTTAGCTTCCCAAAGTGCTGGGATTACAGGCATGAGCCACCATGCCTGGCCTAACATGTCAGTTTTGAAAACACTAAGACTTAACCATTGACACTTGGAAGTGTTCACTGCAGACAACATTGCTTACAGTTGGCAGGGAGAGTTGTTCAGCTGAAGTAAGAGTATCTTGTACAATGCAATGTGCAACGTTAATCCCTGCCAGTTTCCAAAAATGCCAACCCAAAGATAGCTTTAATTATGTTGAAATATTATTCATTTAAGGAATGCCTTAGATAATTTTAGCTTATATAGCTTGTATAAAAGACAGTCTAAGTATTAAAATCTCCAGCTTGCTTTCAGTATATTTGATTCTTGCCTTTTTATTTTATTTTATTTTATTTTATTTTATTTTATTTATTTTTTGAGACAGAGTCTTGCTCTGTCACCCAGGCTGAAGTGTAGTGGCACAATCTCAGTTCACTGCAACCTCTGCCTCCTGGATTTGAGTGATTCTGGTGTCTCAGCCTGCCTAGTAGCTGGGATTACAGGCGCCTGCCACCATGCCTAATTTTTGTATTTTTCAGTAGAGATGGGGTTTCACTATGTCAGTCAGGCTGGTCTCGAATTCCTGACCTCAAGTGATTCACTCGCCTCAGCCTCCCAAAGTGCTGGGGTTACAGACGTGAGCCACCATGCCTGGCTTATTTATTTGTTTGTTTATTTATTTATTTTTATTTTTATTTTTTGAGACGGAGTCTTGCTCTGTCACCCAGGCTGGAGTGCAGCAGTGTGATCCACCCGCCTTGGCCTCCCAAAGTGCTGGGATTACAGGTGTGAGCCACCATGCCCAGCCTATTTATTTATTTTTTAAGAGACAGAGTCTCACTTTGTCACCCAGCCTAGAGTACAGTGGTGTGATCATGGCTCCCTGCAGCCTCGATCTCCTGGGTTCATGTGATCCTCCCACCACAGCCTCCCAAGTAGCTGGGACTACAGGTGCACGCCACCACCCCTGGCTGATTTTTCTATCTTTAGTAAAGCTGGGGTTTCCCCATGTTACCCAGGCTGGTCTCAAACGTATAGACTCAAGCAGTCCACCCACCTCAACCTCCCAAAGTTCTGAGATTAGAGGCCTGAGCCACTGCACCTGGCTTGCCTTTTCATTTTAAAGTTACAAGACTATTGGATACTTGGAAGTGATATTAATGTTACTGGTTTTTGTTGATTAGTAAGAAGTACATGCATTTCTTTAATTCCCAAAGTAGAACTAGAGGCTGATGTCAGTCATAAAGAAACCAAAAGGAAACGCATGGAAGCAGAAAATTCTAAGTCAAAAAGAAAGAAACCAAATGAGTATTCAAAAAATCTGGAGAAGACCAATAGGAAGTCAGAAGAACTTGGCAAAATAAGCAACTCTTCTGGGATAAAGCTAGATTCTTCCAAAGGTATATTTTCTAAAACATCCCAAAAGAAACAGATTGCTTTGAGTACATGTAAAGTGGAAACCAAAGCAGTAGAAGATTTTGATATTCTTTTTTAAAAATTTTAATTCAGTTGTATTTTAATTTTAGATTTTCTTTTTCTTTTTTTTTTTCTTTTTTTGAGGCACAGTTTCACTCTTGTCGCCCAGGCTGGAGTGCAATGGCACGATCTTGGCTCACTGCAACCGTCCTCTACTTCCTGGGTTCAGGCGATTCTCTTGCTTCAGCCTCCTGGGTAGCTGGGATTACAGGCGCCCACCTCTACACCCAGATAATTTTTTGTTTGTTTGTTTGAGATGGAGTCTTGCACAGCTGTCCGGGCTGGAGCCCGCCACCACGCCAGCTAATTTTTTGTATTTTTAGTAGAGACGGGATTGGCCAGGCTGGTCTCGAACTCCCGACCTCATGATTCACCCACCTCAGCCTCCCAAAGTGCTGGGATTACAGGTGTGAGCCACCGTGCCTGGCCACGCCCAGGTAATTTTTATATTTTTAGTAGAGAGAGGATTTTACCATGTTGGCCAGGCTGGTCTCAAACTCCTGACCTCAGGTGATCCACCCACCTTGGCCTCCCAAAGTGCAGATTTTGATATTCTAATAATTAGATGATGACAGTCTGCACCAGAAATATTAATATCTTCCATTCCTGGTAAATTCGAGTTTTTCCTTCTAGTCCTAGAACTCTTTTGTTTTTTAACTTTTCATTCTTTCCTTCTCTGTCTCTCTCTTTTTTTTTTTCTTATTGCAACTTTCAAAAAATAATTATGTCTTTGAAATAAATAGAACCTCATGGATTATGGGCTTACAAATGGCCATATTAACAGATAAGTGTTCAGTCTTTGATTTTTCTGTGCTTCTATAAATATATGTGCTTTTTTTTTTATTTTTTGAGATAGCATCTCTCTCCGTCACTCGCCTGATCTCAGCTCACTACAACCCCTGCCTCCCGGATTCGAGTGATTCTCCTGCCTCAGCCTTCTAAGTAGCTGGGATGAGAGGTGCGCGCCACCACGCCCGGCTAATTTTTGTATTTTCAATAGAGACAGGGTTTCACTGTGTTGCCCGGGCAGGTCTCGAACTCCTGACCTCAATTGATCTGCCCGTTTTGGCCTCCCAAAGTGCTGGGAATACAGGCATGAGCCACTGCACACGGCCAATATATGTGCTTTTAAAAAAATCTGGTATTGTGCTCGCTTCAGCAGCACGTATACTAAAATTGGAATGATACAGAGAAAATTAGCATGGCCCCTTGTGCAAAGATGACATTTTTTTTTTTTTTTTTTTTTGGTATTTTTAGTAGAGATGGGGTTTCGCCATGTTGGTCAGGCTGGTCTCAAGCTCCTGACCTCGAGTGAAGGGATGACAATTTTAAAACTAAAAAGTTTTAAAAAAAAGTAACACAGTGGCCGGGTGCAGTGGCTCATACCTGTAATCCCAGCACTTTGGGAGGCCGAGGTGGGCGGATCACCTGAGGTCAGGAGTTCGAGACCAGCCTGGCCAACATGGCAAAACCCTGTCTCTACTAAACATACAAAAATTAACCAGGTGTGGTGGCGCGTGCCACCCCAGCTACTTGGGAGGCTGAGGCAGGAGAATTGCTTGAATCCAGGAGGCAGAGGCTGCAGTGAGCCAAGATCTTGCCACTGCACTGCAGCCCAGGCGACAGAGCAAGACTCCGTCTGGGGGGAAAAAAAGAAAATGTAACAAAGTAAAAAAAATATCTGGTATTATCCCATACATATTATTTTACATGTGTGTACATGTAAAATATTTTATATGTGTGTGCATGTTTCACATATCTCTGACATGTTTCCATTCGGTTTATTTTATTTATTTACTATTTTTGAGACAGAGTTTTGCTCTTTTTGCCCAGGCTGCAGTGCCATGGCGTGATCTTGGCTCATTGCAACCTCTGCCTCCTGGATTTAAGCGATTCTCCTGCCTCAGCCTCCCGAGTAGCTGGGATTACAGGCATGGTCCACCATGCCTGGCTAATTCTGTATTTTTAGTAGAGACCGGGTTTCTCCATGTTGGTCAGGCTGGTTTTGAACTCCTGACCTCAGGTTATCCGCCCACCTCGGCCTCCCAAAGTACTGGGATTGCAGGCGTGAGCCACCATGCCTAGCCCCATTCAGTTTATATAGCTTTTCCAAAGTATGCTATTGATTTAATTCATTTATATAGCTTTATACAGGATGAGTATCCCTAATCCAAAAATCTGAAATTTGAAATGCTCCAAAATCCAAAACGTTTTGAGTGCTGACATGGTGCCATAAGTGGAAAATTCCATATCTGGGCCTGGGCACCATGGCTCATCCCTATGATCCCAGCGCTTTGAGAGGCCGAGGTGGGAGCATTGCTTGAGCCCAGGAGTTTGAGGCCAGGCTGGGCAAGAGAGGGAGACCACACCTTTACAAAAAAAAAAGAAAAAAAAAATTGGCTAGGCATGGTGGCACATGCCTGTAGTCTCAACTCCATGGGAGGCTGATGCGAGAGGATCACTTGAGGTTAAGGCTACAGTGAGCCATGATTCACCACTACTCCAGGCTGGGTGACAGAGCAAGACCCTGTTTCAAGAAAAAAGAAAATTCCACACCTAACCTCTTCTGGACAGGTGACAGTCAAAATGGAGACAAAACTTTTTTTCTTGCACAAAATTATTTAAAATATTGTATAAAATTACTTTCAGGCTGTGTGTACAGGTGTATATGAAACATAAGTGAATTCCATGTTTAGACTTTGGCCTCATCCTAGGGATATCTCATTAAATTCAGTTGGAAAATTTCTGGTCCCAAGCATTTCAGATAAGGGATACTCAACCTATAGCATGTTTTAGTATTTGATAATGGCAAGTCTCTTATTATTATTATTATTTTTGTTTTTGAGACGGAGTCTTGCTCTGTCGCCCGGGCTGGAGTGCAGTGGCCGGAACTCAGCTCACTGCAAGCTCCACCTCCCGGGTTTACGCCATTCTCCTGCCTCAGCCTCCCGAGTAGCTGGGACTACAGGCGCCTGCCACCTCGCCCGGCTAGTTTTTTGTATTTTTTAGTAGAGACGGGGTTTCACCACGTTAGCCAAGATGGTCTCGATCTCCTGACCTCATGATCCACCCGTCTCGGCCTCCCAAAGTGCTGGGATTACAGGCTTGAGCCACCGCGCCCGGCCTAAAATAATTTTTATGTATTTGCTTTATTCGATGGACTACAGTTTACCTTACCCCATAAATCCTGTTGAGATTTTAATTTTACAATTATCTATAGCTTAATGGAGAGAAGTGGCATCTTTACAGTAGTCTTCTCAACTGGGAATGTGGCATCTTTCTCCATTTTCCCAGGTTGACTTTATAGGATGTTTTAATGTTTCTTTTCAGGGTTAAAAGAGGATCCAATAAGACTATGCCACTGTTGTTCTGTAGATTATTGTTTTGTTCTTTATTTATTTATTTAATTTTTTGAGATGGATTCACTCTGTTGCCCAGGCTGGACTGTGCTAGCATGATCTGGACTCACTGCAGCCTCCACCTCCCGAGTTCAAGTGATTCTTCTGCGTCAGCCTCCCGAGTGGCTGGGATTACAGGCGCCCACTACCATGCT
This sequence comes from Papio anubis, assembly GCF_008728515.1. NCBI lineage: Eukaryota > Metazoa > Chordata > Mammalia > Primates > Cercopithecidae > Papio > Papio anubis. Next base: position 24,717,217 of record NC_044992.1, read on the forward strand.
CAGCTACTTGATGTTTTTTTTTTTTTTTTTTTTGAGACAGAGTCTTGCTCTGTCACCCAGGCTGGAGTGCAGTGGCATGATCTTGGCTCACTGCAAGCTCCGCCTCCCGAGTTCACGCCATCCTTCTGCCTCAGTCTTCCAAGTAGCTGGGACTCCAGGCGCACGCCACCATGCCTGGCTAATTTTTTGTATTTTTAGTAGAGATGGGGTTTCACCGTGTTAGCCAGGATGGTCTCCATCTCCTGACCTGTGATCCACCTGCCTCAGCCTCCCAAAGTGCTGGGATTACAGCTGTGAGCCACTGCGCCCAGCTTTTTTTTTTGGAGACGAAGTCTCGCTCTGTCGCCCAGGTTGGGGTGCAGTGGCACGATCTCGGCTCATTGCAACCTCCACCTCCCAGGTTCAAGCTATTCTCCTGCCTCACCCTTTTTAGTAGCTGTGACTACAGGCATGCGCCACCATGCCCGGCTAATTTTTGTATTTTTAGTAGAGACGGGGTTTCACCATGTTGGCCAGGCTGGTCTTGAACTCCTGACCTCAAGTGATCTGCCCACCTCGACCTCCCAAACTGCTGGGATTACAGATGTGAACCACCGAGCCCAGCCTACTTTCTGTATTTTTAGTAGAGATGGGGTTTCACCATGTTGGCCAGGCTGATCTCGAACTCCTGACCTCAAGTGATCCGCCCTCCTCGGCCTCCCAAAGTGCTGGGATTATAGGCATGAGCCACTGCACCCAGCCTGATTATTGGTTTTATGTCACAGATTATTTCTCATCGTTCATGTTTCTTCAGTGGTTATTAAAAATTTAAATATTGCTGGTTGTGGTGACTCACATCTGTAGTCCCACCTACTCAGGAGGCTGGGGTGGGAGCTTGAGGTCCAAAGTTCAGGAATGCAGGGAGATGTGTTCATACTTGTGAATAGCCACTGCAGTCCAGCCTGGACAGCATAGCAAGACCTCATCTCTTAAAAAAAGAAAAAAACTATTTTTAATTTTCGACCTGCACATGTGCAGGTTTGTCACATGGATAAATTCCATGACGCTGAGATTTGGACTTCAATTGAACCTGTCACCCAAATAGTGAGCATAGTGCCCAATAGATAGTTTTTCAACCCTTGTCCTCACTTCTTCCCTCCTCCCTTTTGTAGTCCCCAGTGTCTTTTTGTTGTTAAGAGACAGGGTAACACTATGTTGCCCAGGCCAATCCCGATCTCCTGGGTTCAAGTGGTCTACCTGCCTTGGCCTCCCAAAGTGCTGGGATTATAGGTGTGAGCCATCACACGTGGCCTCCATTGTCTTTTGTTCCCATCTTTATGTCCATGTGTACCCAGTGTTTAGGTTCTGCTTATAAACGAGAACATGAAGTATTTGGTTTTCTGTTTCTGCATTTATTCACTTAAGATAATGGCCTCCAGCTGCAACCATGTTGCTGCAAAGGATATGAGTTATTTCTTTTTTATAGCTGCATACTATCCCATGGTGTATATATGTCCTACAAATTCTTTATCCAATCCACCATTTTTGGGCACTTAGGTTGATTCCATGTTTTTGCTTTTTTTTTTTTTTTTTTTTTTGAGATGGACTCTCACTCTGTTGCTCAAGTGCTCAGGCTGGAGTGCAGTGGCACAATCCTGGCTCACTGCAACCTCCGTCTCCCAGGTTCAGTGTCTTTGCTATTCTAAATAGTGCTGATAAACGTGTGAGTACATGTATCTTTTTGATAGAACAGTTTATTTTCCTTTGGGTATATACCCAGTAATGGGATTGCTGGGCCAGATGGTAACCCTAAAAGAAAAAAAAAAAACCGACAATGTTTAGGTGTGCACTTTAATATTTTAATAAGATTATGGTGGTTATTGTTTTTTAGGGGGAAGGGTTTGGTGTGAAGAATTTTAAATGTAATGTTGTTTTAAAATTACCTCTGGCATTTTGTAAATATAAATATTTCTGCAAATACCTACTGTGACATTGTAATAATAATGTAAATGACTGATAATTCATATATGTTTATGTCAAGGAATGAATACCTTAATTTTTTTTTTTTTTTTTTTTTTTGCTTTAGATTCTGGAACTGAAGACATGCTTTGGACAGAAAAGTATCAACCTCAGACTGCCAGTGAACTTATAGGAAATGAGTTAGCTATAAAAAAGTTACATAGGTTGGTAAAATGTGTAAAGGAATTGAGAAATAGTTTACAATCTTAGTTTTACTATTTTTGTTTAGAAATTGTAGTTATAAAGTAATATATTTCCTGATAAAATCTTCAAAAAATGGTAGAAGTTTAAGTGACAAGTAGCCCTCTTTTCTTATATTTCTGCTTCTCAGAGATAATCATTGAAAATGTTTTGTAAAAGCTTCCAGCAAAATATTTTATGCATATGTTAGTTCCTTCCTTTCTAACAAATGGGATCACATTACTACTAATTCAGGTCCCCAGTCCTTCATCTTCAATTCTCATATCCAAAAAATTCTGAATAATGAAAGTTTATTGAATTGATTACATGAAATTTGTTGTACCTTTACACTTAGAATTTACAAAATTTTTGTGTTTTTTTTTTGAGACAGAGTCTCACTCGGTCACCCAGGCTGGAGTGTAATAGCATGATCTTGGCTCACTACAGCCGCTGCCTCCCAAGTTCAATAGATTCTCCTGCCTCAGCCTCCTGAGTAGCTGGGACTATAGAGGTGTACCACCATGCCAGGGTAATTTTTGTATTTTTGGTAGAGACAGTTTCGCCATGTTGACCAGGCTGGTCTCGAACTCCTGACCTCAGGTGATCCACTCACCTTGGCCTCCCAAAGTGCTGTGCTGGGATTACAGGTGTCAGCCACTGTGCCCGGCCAGAATTCACATATTTTTTAATAAAAATATTAAGTGATGGCCCAGCGCGGTGACTCACACCTGTAATCCCAGCACTTTGGGAGGCCAAGGCGGGTGGATCACTTGAGGCTAGGAGTTTGAGACCAGCCTGGCCAACATGGTGAAACCCCATCTCTACTAAAAATACAAAAATTAGCTGGGTGTGGTGATGCATGCCTGTAATCCTAGCTACTGGAGAGGCTGAGGCATGAGAATTGCTTGAACCCGGGAGGCGAAGATTGCAGTGAGCCGAGATTGTGCCCGTGTGCTGCAGCCTAGGCGACAGAGTAAGAGTCTGTCTCAAAACAAAACAAAAAAACAAACCAAACCAACTTAAGTGATTATGGGTGTACTGCCTAGACCCCATTAGGGGTATTATGTAATATGCAGTATATGTACTAAATAACCTTTTAAGTATCTGAAAAATTAATTCTAAAACAATCTGGCCCAAAGGATTTCATATAAGGATTTATGGACCCATAATTATAGTTAATAGTGTGAACTTGGTACTACTGTTCTTAAGTACTTGTATTGTTCTTTTTTTTTTTTTTTGTACTGTTCTTAATTCATTTTATCCTTAGAACAGTACTGTGAGCAGTTGGGTACAGTGGCTCAAGCCTGTAATCCCAGTGCTTTCGTAGGCTGAGGCAGGAGGATTGTTTGTGGCCAGGAGTTTGAGAGCAGCCTGGGCAAAATAGGTTGACCCCATCTCTACAAAAAATAAAAAAAATGTTAGGCATGATGGCGCCCACTTGGATTCTGAGCCACTCAGGAGCCTGAGGTGGGAGGGTCACATGAGTCCAAGAATTCGAGGCTGCGGTGAGCTATGATCACACCCCTACACTCCAGTGACAAAGCAAGACTGTCAAAAAAAAAAAAATACTATGAGCATAAATACTGTTGTCCTCACCTCATAGATGAAGAAACCAAGGCCTAGAGAGGCTGAGTTATTTGTCCAAAGTCACACAGCTAGAAAGTGATGGAACTGGGATTTAAACTCAGGCATTCTAGCTCCAGACTAGAACTTAATCTTTCTGTTGTACATTGTATATTAGGCACCTTTCATGTGATTACACAATATACCGCAGTTCTTTTTTTTAATTTTGAGACAGGGTCTTGCTCTGTTGCCCAGGCTGGAGTACAGTGGTGGAATCTTGGCTCACTGCAAGCTTCGCCTCTCAAGCTCAAGCCATCCTCCCACCTGAGCCTCCCAAGCCAGGCATGGTGCCCCACCATTCCTGGCTAATGTTTTTTGTAGAGACAGGTTTCGCTGTGTTGCCCAGGCTGGTTTCAAATTCCTGAGCTCAAGCAATTCACCTGCCTCCGCCTCCCAAAGTGCTGGGATTACAGGCCTGAGCCACTGTGCCTGCCCTGCCACCTCAGTTCTTTTTAATTGCTGTATACTGGTTTCTAAGTGACTGTACTATAATGTATTTTTTCCCCACTGGTGTATTTTTATGTTTTTCCTGTTAGAGGCTAATATGAACAATGCTACAGTGAATATTCTTGCACATACAGTCTTATATATTTTGGCAGAAACTACTAAATGTTCATGTCCATGTAAAACTATTTTGCTCTTTAATTGATTCACAAGCACTATGGAGTGTTTAGAAACTAACAATATGCCATATAAAGCTGTACTAGTAAAAATAACAAGAAGGCCCTTCATCAGTTGAATGGCCAATGCCAGAGAAACTAACAATATGCCATAACTTCCCCCAATAATCATTTTAACATAAAGTCTAAGGCATAGCTATATTCTGTGAATTATTTTTATTACATTTTCTTGTGGCAGTTGGTTGAAAGACTGGAAAAGAAGAGCTGAATTGGAAGAAAGGCAGAATCTGAAGGGAAAAAGAGATGAGAAACAGGAAGGTATCTTGTGTCTTTTTTTTACCGTTTCACTGAACATTTTTAGTTACATTAACTAAAACTTTGTATAAAATTTTTTAATTGGTATTTTATATTTGATTTTCTGCTTTTTTTTTTTTGAGACAGAGTCTCACTCTGTCACCCAGGCTGGAGTGCAATGGTGTGATCTCGGCTCACTGCAACCTCCGCCTCCTGGGTTCAAGTGATTCTCTCACCTCAGCCTACTTGAGTACCTGGGACTACAGGCATGTGTCACCACACCTGGCTAATTTTTGTATTTTTAGTAGAGATGGGGTTTCACCATGTTGGCCAGGCTGGTCTTGAACTCCTGACCTTGTGATCTGCCCGCCTCGGCTTCCCAAAATGCTGGAATTACAGGCATGTACCACCATACCCGGCCTGATTTTCTACTTTTTATAAAGTAATATTTCAGCATTTATTGCAAGAAGTTTATGGGATTTAATCATTGGATTTCATAAGGTAGAACTGCTTCCTCAGCAATTATCATTTTATATGCATTTGAATAATTTTTCAGATTTCTTGGGTGGCATAGACTTTAAAGGCAGTTCAGATGATGAAGAGAGTCGTCTTTGCAATACTGTCCTTATAACAGGGCCAACAGGAGTGGGAAAAACTGCTGCTGTGTATGCTTGTGCCCAGGAGCTTGGATTTAAGGTTAGTAACAGCTATGATGAGAGAATGTCAGTGTAATAATTACCCTTGGATTAAAAAGAGACATAAACCATTCTCCCTTCGTTTTTCTTCTTTTAGATATTTGAAGTGAATGCCTCTTCCCAGCGCAGTGGTAGACAAATTCTATCTCAGTTAAAGGAAGCTACTCAGTCCCATCAAGTAGATAAACAAGGTGTAAACTCACAAAAACCCTATTTTTTTAATAGCTACAACATAGGCAAGTCACCAAGTAAGTAAATTATTTTCCTTAAGCCATAATGTTTCGAAAAAAACAAAACCCAAGAAAATAATGTCAATTATCAACATTTTGCCATTTATTTTTAATCTTCTACATGTACACATATTCCCTGTCCACCCCTGCCAGATTATTTTAAAATAAATCTGAAGACCATCATATCATTTCACCCCTACATTCTTCAATATTTATCTCTATCTGATAAGGACTTCTAAGAAAGCATAACTATAATATCATAATCAGACCCAACAGAGTTAACAACCAGCCTAAGCAGCATAGCGAGACCTTGTCTCTACAAATAATAAAAAACAAATTAGCTAGGTGTGGTGGTGTATGCCTGTAGTCCCAGCTACTCTGGAAGTTGATGTGGGAGGATCACTGGAGCCTAGAATGTTGAGGCTGCAGTGAGCTGTGATTGGGCCACTGCACTCCAGCCTTGGTGACAGTGTGAGACCCTGTCTCCAAAAAAAAGATCTATTTAACTGTATTCCTTCATATCATCTCATACACAGTCTAATGTCAGTTTTCTATTGTTTCAAATGATTTGTTCAAATCTGGATCCAAAACAATTACATCTTTACATTTCCATCAGCCCCAAGTTTTTTGAGACGGAGTCTTTGCCTGTGGCCTGGCAATATGCAGCCTGATCTCTAGCCTACCGTGTTTCTCCTCCGCCTCTCCTGGCTTAGGCCATTCTCCTGCCTCCCCAGGTTCCCAGTAGCTTGGACTACAGGGCGCCACCTCACCTCGGGCTAGGGTTTTTGTACTTTTTAGTAGAGACGGGGCTCTGCACCCGGCTAGCCAGGGATGTGGCCCCATCTCCTGACTTTGATCCTACTCCCCATCTCGGCCTCCCAAAGTGCTGGGATTGTATTTGAGCCAGCAAATGCCAAGTCTCCCTCCCTGGAATCCCTTTTACGCCAAGCACAATTCACTCACCTTTCTTTCATATTTATCTATTAAGAATTTGAGCCATTTGTCAGAATTTTTCTACATTCCACCTGCCTGGATTATATCCCTCATGGTATCAAAGCTAACATAGTCCCTTCCCTGTATTTCCTTTTGCAAACTGGCAAAAGGATCTAAGGCCTACTAGGATTCCAGGTTCTGTTCTGGGTCTGGCATACATGTATAGGTGGCCTGCGTACTTCCTATGACATCATAGCAGATTATCCATTGTAGATTACAAAATGATAATTTTATAATTATCTCTTTTGCATTTATTAGAATTTTAAAAGGAAGCACTATTCCTCATCAACTCTTTGGATGCTTTGAAATACAGTTTATAGGCACCAGAAATGCTTCATTCTTTCCTTTATTTATTAGTACTTAGAGTGATGGTGTCCTAGCAACCTTGACAGTTGACCAGTGAGTTTTTGTGCAGTTTAATTTTTGTTTTGTTTTGTTTTGTTTTTTGTTTTTTTGAGGCGGAGTCTCGCTCTGTCGCCCAGGCTGGAGTGCAGTGGCCGGATCTCGGCTCACTGCAAGCTCCGCCTCCCAGATTTACGCCATTCTCCTGCCTCAGCCTCCCGAGTAGCTGGGACTACAGGTGCCCGTGACCTCGCCCAGCTAGTTTTTTGTATTTTTTAGTAGAGACGGGGTTTCACTGTGTTAGCCAGGATGGTCTCGATCTCCTGACCTCGTGATCCGGGTTTAATTTTTTAAGTGTTATTATGAACTCATGGATTTTTATATATAATATGTTTCACCTCTTTGTGTTTATTATTTCTTTGTTGCTTTGAAGATTTTCTCACTGGTTTTAAGTAATTTGATTATGACGTGCCTTAGTATACTTCATGTTTCTTGTGCTTGGGATTTGTTGAGTTTCTTGCATATATGAGTTTATAGTTGGGAAGATCAGAGTTGATAAAATTTCAACCAGTATTTCTTGAAATATTTTTTCTGTCCTCCCCATTTCCTTTGGCAACTCCAGTTATTATTATAGGTATTTTAGACCACTTGAAATTGTCTCCTGGCACACCGATGCTTTGTTCAATTTTTTAGTCTTTTTCCTTTTTTTGTTTCAGTTTGGTTAGTTATTATCACTGTTTATTCATGTTTATACATCTTTTCTTCTGTAGTATCTAGTATGCTGTCACTGCTATAAGTGTAGTTTTCATTTCTAGAAGTTTGATTTGGGTCCTTTTTGTATCTTCTGTGTTTCTACTTACCATGTATCCAGTCTTTCCTCTAGGTGTTTGAACATATCACTTATAACAACTGTTTTAATGGTCTTGGTTACTAATTCTATCATCCATGTAATTTTTTTTTTTTGAGACGGAGTCTCGCTCTTGTCACCCAGGCTGGAGTGCAGTGGCACAATCTTGGCTTGCTGCAAGCTCCGCCTCCTGGGTTCAAGCGATTCTCCTGCCTCAGCCTCTCTGAGTAGCTTGGATTATAGGCACCCGCCACCACATCCAGCTAATTTTTTTTGTATTTTTAGTAGAGACAGGGTTTGACCATGGTGGCCAGGCTGGTCTCGAACTCCTGACCTCAGGTGATCCACCTGCCTTGGCCTCCTCAAGTTTCTCTTTCTTTTTTTTCTTTTTCTTTTCTTTCTTTTTTTTTTTTGAGATGGAGTCTCACACTGTCGCTCATGCTAGAGTGTGGTGGTGCGATCTTGGCTCACTGCAACCTCCGCCTCCCAGGTTCAAGTGATTCTCCTGCCTCAGCCTCCCAAGTAGCTGGGATTACAGGCGCCCGCCATCACGGCCAGCTAATTTTTTTGTATTTTTAGTAGAGATGGCGTTTCACTATGTTGGCCAGGCTGGTCTCAAATTCCTGACCTTGTAATCCGCCCACCTCAGCCTCCCAGAGTGCTGGGATTACAGGCATGAACTACTGCACCTGGCCAACCTCCTTAGGTTTCTAGTGCAGTCTCAACTCAGAAAACATGGATTGACTTTCCCCTCACTATGGAAATTTTCTCAGGGCAATAGGCTGGGCAATTCTAGTGTTCACCTTATTTGTTATTTGTATCTCAGAGATTACTGTCCATTGTTGCATGATGACAAAAGTCTTGAAAAGTGTTATTTCATATATTATGTCCAGTTTTCTTGTTGTTCTTATTTCTGATGGGAGGATAAATCCAGTGCCAGTTCTATACCTTGGCTGGAAGCAGAATCCCATCTTACTTTCTTTTGGTGCTCATATTTTTCCATCTTTGGCTAGCGGGGAACTATTTTAATTGGTTTGTGTCCTTTTGACATTACCCAGCAATAGTTGATATTTTCCTTGCTTTCCGGCATGTTAGGATGTCCCAGACCTATATAGTTAGCTGTTTCTGCAAGAAGGTGGTTCTTTTGGTGTGAAATTTCTTTTCTTTTTTTTTTTTTTTGAGACGGAATCTTGCTCTGTCGCCAGGTTGGAGTGTAGTGGTGTGATATTGGCTCACTGCAACCTCTGTCTCCCGGGTTCAAGTGATTCTCATGCCTCAGCCTCCCAAGCAGCTGAGACTACAGGTGTGCGCCACCATGCTCGGCTAATATTTGTGTTTTTAGTAGAGACAGGGTTTCACCATGTTGGCCAGGCTGGTCTCGAACTCCTAACCTCAGGTGATCCATCTGCCTTGGACTCTTGAAATGCTGGGATTACAGGTGTGAGCCACTGTGCCTGGCCAAATTTTTTAGAAAGAATATATTGATATAGTTTAGCCAACTACTCACTGAGTATCTTAAAATAAAAATTGCCTTTTTTAAAATTATTTTTTGAAAAGACAGGGTCTGCCTCTGTTGCCCAGGTTGGATTGCAGTGATGCAATAATGGTTCATTGCAAACTTGAACTCCTGGGCTCAGATAATCCTCCTGCTTTAGCCTCCCAGAGTGCTGGGATTGCGGGTATGAACCACTGCACCTGGCTAAGCATGTATTTTTAAAACTAGTCTTTGGGCTAGGTGCAGTAGATCATACCTGTAATCCCAGCACTTTGGGAGGCCCAGGCAGGTGGATCACAAGGTCAGGAGTTTGATACCAGGCTGGCCACCATGGTGAAATGCTGTCTCTACTAAAAATAGAAAAATTAGCCAGGCGTGGTGGTGCACACCTGTAATCCCAGCTAATTGGGAGACTGAGGCAGGAGAATTGCTTGAACTTGAGAGGTGGAGGTTACAGTGAGCTGAGATTGTGCTACTGTACTCCAGCCCGGGCAACAGTGTGAGACTCCGTCTCAGAAAAATTAAATAAATAAAACCAGTCCTTGGACTGGTATTCATACATGATCAAGCAGTCCTTGGTCTATATCAAAATAAGAAAAATAAGGACAAAGGCTGGGCACGGTGGCTCATACCTGTAATCCCAGCACTTTGGGAGGCCAAGGCGGGCGGATCATGAAGTCAGGAGATTGAGACCATCCTGGCCAACATGGTGAAATCCCGTCTCTGCTAAAAATACAGAAATTAGCTGGGCATGGTGGCACGTGCTTGTAATCCCAGCTACTTGGGAGGCTGAGGTAGGAGAATCACTTGAACTCAGAAGGCAGACATTGCAGTGAGCTGAGATCGTGCCACTGCACTCCAGCCTGGTGACAGAGCGAGACTCCGTCTCAAAAGAAACAACAACCAAAAAAAGGACAAAATGGTGAGTGTTTTTTATAAATTGATATCTATTCAACATATATATATATGTGTGTATATATATATATATTTTTTTTTTTTTGAGACAGAGTCTTGCTCTGTCGCCCAGGCTGCAGTGCAGTGGCACTATCTTGGCTTACTGCAAGCTCCGCCTCCCAGGTTCACGCCATTCTCCTGCCTCAGCCTCCCCAGTAGCTGGGACTCCAGGTGCCTGCCATCACCTCCGGCTAATTTTTTGTATTTTTAGTAGAGACGGGGTTTCACCGTGTTAGCCAGGATGGTCTCGATCTCCTGACCTTGTGATCTGCCTGCCTTGGCCTCCGAAAGTGCTGGGATTACAGGCGTGAGCCACCACGCCTGGCCTGTGACAGCTTTTTTAACCTCGAGATTTTCAGTAAACTTATTGAACACCTCTAATATACAAGGGCTATGATAAGATCTATGGAGACAGAGGGTACAAAAAAAGAATAAGACACAGATATGGAACTGTGAACATGAGATGGTATGTGAGGAGCATCCTGTTCTGAGGCCATACAGTAATTAGGATTTGTAAGGACTAAATCCAGGTACCTAGAGGGGAAGAGAGGATGTATTCTGTGGAAAAACGCCACGGAGCTTCTGGAGAATAGAGGTGAACTATTTATTTTTTAACTTTTTATCTATCTTCCAAATCATCTCTAGAAATACATATTATTGGCTTGCAATTTACTGCAGGTCTAAATTAAAGTTGAACAACAAAGTTTTGTAATGTGCTCAGTGTATACTGTTATTTTCCCTCCATCCTCTTCTGACTTTAAGCAGGTGTAGAAAAAAATGAACGGAGGGATTGTGAACAGTATTTGTTGTAAGAATGTGTATTTCTGGCCGGGTACAGTGGCCCACGCTTGTAATCCTAGCACTTTAGGAGGCTGAGGCAGGCGGATTGCTTGAGCTCAGGAGTTTGAGACCAGCCTGGACAACATGGCAAAACCCCATCTCTACTAAAAATACAAACGATTAGCCAGGCATTGTGGTGTGCTCCTGTAGTCCCAGCTACTTGAGGGTTGGGCGGGAGGATTGCTTGAGCCTGAGAGGTGGAGACTGCAGTGAGCTGAGATCATACCACTTCACTCCAGCCTGGTTGACAAAGTGAGACCCTGTCTCAAAACAAAAAAACAAAACAAAACAAAAACAAAGAATGTGTATTTCTTGAGGAGTAGTGTCTTTTCTAAATGACTGGCTTAACCTTCTGTACTGGTAGAATAAATAAATATAGTAATATTTGAATGTACAAAGTATTTGTAAGAATGAAAGAAAATTTCTGTCTTGAATTTTTAACTGTTAAGAGTAGAAATACAGAATGTGGCTAACTATCTGGCTACCTGTATGATTTTTAGAATATTTATCTTTAAATGCAATTTGTTTTGGGCAGAAAAAATAAGCTCCCCTAAGAAAGTTGTTACATCACCAAGAAAAGTTCCTCCACCATCACCAAAAAGTAGTGGGCCAAAGCGAGCACTTCCTCCCAAAACCTTGGCAAATTATTTTAAAGTATCTCCCAAACCTAAAAATAATGAAGAACTAGGAATGCTTCTGAAAAATAATAAAGGTAAGACATTAAATTGAGAAATTAAATTATATATTTTTTAATAATAATGACCCTTATACCTAAAAATATGAACACATTTTACGAGTTCCTGTTGCTATTTATTAAATCTCAGCTACACTGAAGATTCTACATATAGAAGTGTTAATATTTTGTTTTAGTTTATTTTGGAGACAGAGTCTTGCTTTATTGCCAGGCCAGGCTGGAGTGCAGTGGCACGATTTTGGCTCACTGCAACCTCCTCCTCCTGGGTTCAAGCAATTCTTCTGCTGCAGCCTCCTGAGTAGCTGGGATTACTGGCACACACCACCACACCCAGCTAATTTTTGTATTTTTAGTAAAGATGGGGTTTTGCCACATTGGCCAGACTGGTTTTGAACTCCTGACCTCAAGTGATCCACCCACCTTAGCATCCCAAAGTACTGGGATTACAGACATGAGCCACCATGCCCAGCTTGTTTCAGTTTTTGTTTGTTTGTTTGAGATGGAGTCTCACTCTTTCATCCAGGCTGGAGTGCAGTGGCATGATCTTGGGTCACTGCAACCTCTGTCTCCTGGGTTCAAGTGATTCTCCTGCCTCAGCCTCCTGTGTAGCTGAGATTACAGGTGTGTGCCACCAATACCGACTAATTTTTTTATTTTTAATAGAGTAGGGATTTCACCATGTTGGTCTCGAACCCCTGACCTCAGGTGATCCACCTGCCTCCCAAAGTGCTGGGATTACAGGCATGAGCCACCACGCCCGTCCTATTTCAGTTTTGATAATGGATTTCAGTTTGAGCTTATTCTGTGGATATATCCAGTGTCTTAGCAAAAGTTGATTTTACCTAAAATATCAATATTGTATTTATGCAGGAATAAAAAATTCTTTTGAACAGAAACAAATTACTCAGACTAAATCTACAAATGCAACTAATTCAAATGTCAAAGACGTTGGAGCTGAAGAACCCAGCAGAAAAAATGCAACATCTCTTATTCTTTTTGAGGAGGTAGGCTTATAGAAGTATACATTTGTGAGAGCTCATGATTAAGACTTACTTTAAAGAATACAATATGTTTTCTTATAAAGAATTGCAAAATAGCTAAAGAGGTCGGGAATACGTGTATCTGAAATTAAAGCAAATGAAACTGTCCACTCTAGAATAATTTTTCAGGAAGATGATTAATTCACGGCTGCTAATTATTGTTAAATGATTGTATAAATTCTGATTCATATCTATCTAGTTAATAAGTGGCTGCATTTGTTTTTAACATTTGATAGTTGATAATTTTAAAATTCATTATAGTATATGACATAAACTTTCAACATGGGCTGAATTCACACTTCATAAATTCATAAATTTTGTCTCTAACAGACATATAGAATATTTACTATGTGTACATAACTGATATTAGTGTATTGTTATTACATTAATATTCTAATAAACTGTTGGTAGGTTGATGTAATTTTTGATGAAGATGCTGGGTTTTTGAATGCAATCAAAACATTCATGGCAACAACTAAACGACCTGTAATCCTTACTACAAGTGGTAGGTAACAATGATTTTACTTCAGTTAAACAGTTACTCAAATCTGTAGTTCATCTGCAGAGTGGAGTAATTATAATTAACTCACAAATAGCAATTACTTTTAAAAATGGATACTACTTTGGATTACTATATTGGGTGTTAGATATTTAGAAAGTGGAGAACAATCTCTAGAATGCAAATAAGAGATCTAGTAAAGGTATTTTAGTAGGGAAAGTACTAGATTCTTCTCCTGGCGTCCTTATCATACCTATGATTAGATCACTAAATCTTATTTAGTGGTCAAGATTTTTTATGGAACCCAACCTTTCCGTTGTTCCTTAATACTGAACTTAGCCACTCTTTTGCCCCGGATAACACTTTCTTATGGATTATTGTATATTTAGCTATCATCAGCCTAACAGAATTGATCCATCTTCTAAAGAATTATCACAGAATGTTTCATTTAAAAAACTAATTCAATTTCTTTTTAAAAAAATTGGAAATACTATAATAATATTCTAATATTTTTCCAGTTATAAATATTCATAAGACTAGACTCTACTTACAAATTAATGCCCATTTGGTAGTGATTGTACTCTAAAAATATTGAGAAAAATCTTATTAATCACAAGTTAGGTGGGTTTTTTGTTTGTTTTGTTTGTTTGTTTGTTTGTTTGAGACAGAGTCTCGCTCTATTGCCCAGGCTGGAGTGCAATGGTGCCATCTCGGCTCACTGCAACCTCCAACCTCTGCCTCCTGAGTTCAGGCGATTCTCCTGTCTCAGCCTCCTGAGTAGATGGGACTACAGGCACACACCACCATGCCCAGCTAATTTTTGTATTTTTAGTAGAGACAGGGTTTCACCATATTGGTCAGGCTGGTTTCGAACTGCTGACCTCAAGTGATCCACCTGCCTTGGCCTCCCAAAGTGCTGGGATTACAGGCATGAGGCACCATGCCCAGCTGGTAGTTTTATTAGAAGATCATAGTTGGCCAGGTGTGGTGGCTTATGCCTTTAATCCCACCACTTTGGGAGGCTAAGGTGGGCACTTGAACCTAGGAGTTTTAAGATCAGCCTGGGCACCATAGTGAGACCCCCATCACTACAAAAAAACTTAAAAGTTATCTGGGCGTGGCAGCTTGAGCTTATAATCCTAGCTGCTTGGGAAGCTGAGGCAGAGGATCACTTGAGCCCAGGAGTTTGAGGCTGCAGTGAGCTATGACTACCACAGCACTAGGCGGTGGTGGGGAGGGGGGTGCTGAATATTTTCATAGAAAAGTATAACTGGAAAAAGTTACTTAGTGGTCTTAATGTTTAAGAATGTTTTTGTGTGTGTGTGTGTGTGTAGATCCAACATTTAGTTTAATGTTTGATGGCTGCTTTGAAGAAATCAAGTTCAGTACTCCTTCCCTGGTAAGTTTTAAATTTTGATAACCATAAATTACATATCACAATCATGTAAAAGTAATTTATTATTAAATACAGCTATAATTTAGCCAGGTGTGATATCATGCCTATACTCCCAGCTACTTGGGAGGCTGAGGCAGGAAGATCACTTGAGCCCAGGAGGTGGAGGTTACAGTGAGCTGGAATTGTGCCACTGTACTCTAGCCTGGTCAATCAATCAATCAATAAGGCTAGGTACAGTTGCTCATGCCTGTAATCCTAGCACTTTGGGAGGCTGAGGAGGGCGGATTGCTTGAGCTGTGGAGTTCGAGACCAGCTTGGGCAACATGGCAAAACCCTGTCTCTACATAAAAATACAAAAAATTAGCCAGGCATGGTGGCACATGCCTGTAGTCCTACCTACTCAGGAGGCTGAGGTGGGACAATTGCTTGAGCCCAGGAGGTCAAGGCTGTGGCTGCAGTGAGCTGTGATTGTACTGCTGCATTCCAGCCTCGGTGACAGAGCAAGACTCTGTCTCAAAAAAAATAAATACCTGGCTGGGTGTGGTGGCTCACGCCTGTAATCCCAGCACTTTGGGAGGCCGAGGAGGGTGGATCACCTGAGGTCAGGAGTTCGAGACCAGTCTGACCAACATGGTGAAACCCTGTCTCTATTAAAAATACAAAATTAGCCGGACGTGGTGGCGCATGCCTGTAATCCCAGCTACTCGGGAGGCTGTGGCAGGAGAATCGCCGGAATTCAGGAGGTTGCGGTGAGCCAAGATCATGCTATTGCACTCCAGCCTGGGCAACAAGAGTGAAACTACGTCTCAAAAAAAAAAAAAAAAGAAAGAAAAAGAAAAAAAAGCTATGATTTAAATGTGGTTTCCTTTTTTTTTTTTTTTCTTTGAGACGGAGTCTTGCTCTGTCACCCAGCCTGGAGTGCAGTGATCTCCAGCTCACTGCAAGCTCGCCTCCCGGGATTCCGCATGTCTCCTGCCTCGTACCGTGAAATATTAGTTTCTAAGGAGTCATGTTAAAAATTTTTAAGTTTAGGACTTCTGATATTTTCTCTTTTGTTTTTGCTTTAAAAATGTTTTCTTTTTTTTTTTTTTTTTTTTGGGGGCGGGGTCCTGGCTCTGGCATGCAGGCTGGAGTGCAGTGGCGGATCTCCCAGCTCACAAGCTCACGCCTCCGGGTTCCGCCATTCTCCGGCCTCAGCCTCCCTAGTAGCTGGGACTACAGGCGCCCGCCACCTCGCCCGGCTAGTTTTTTGTATTTCTTAATAGAGACGGGGTTTCACCGTGTTAGCCAGGATGGTCTTGATCTCCTGACCTCGTGATCCGCCCGTCTCGGCCTCCCAAAGTGCTGGGATTACAGGCTTGAGCCACCGCGCCTGGCCAAAAATGTTTTTTCTTAAATTAAAAAAAATTTTTATGAGGCTCCAGTGTTCACTAGGTTTTTTGCCTAGTAACAGTGCTTTTCTGAGGTAAAATTTAAATGGAGTTAAAATTCCCTTGCATGAATAACCTAATGAATGTATTTTGTACATGTAACATATGTAAAAATCAGTGTCATCATTATGCAGATCAGAATATAGAGCATTTCCATTACCTCCTGAAGTTCTCATGGACCCTTTCTAGTAAGAATCCCCTTTTCCACCAGAAGTCACCACCTTTTTTTTTTTTCTTTCTTACAATGATGAACAAGGCACTTTTTTAACCTTTAAAAAGAAAGTTTTTGTGTGTGTGTCTTTTTTTTCTTACTTTTTCCTTTTTCTTTTTTGTTTTTCATTCTTCTAAAAAAATAAGTTTTAAAAATTAACATTAAGTTGCTGGGCATGGTGGCTCATACGTGTAATCCCAGCACTTTGGGAGGTTGAGGTTAGAGGATTGCTTGAGGCCAGCAGTTCCAGGCTGCAGTGAGCTATGATTGTAGTCAGGTCAATTTTATTGTATGGGTTCTTTATTTTTTTAGGTGAGGTCTCACTCTTCACCCAAGCTGGAGTGTAGTGGCACAATTGCCCTGTTGCCCAGGCTGGAGTGTCGTGGCACGATCTTGGCTCACTGCAACCTCCAACTCCTGGGTTCAAGCAATTCTCCCACCTCAGCCTCCCTAGTAACTGGGAATGGATATGCATACCACCGCACCTGGCTAATTTTTTTTGTATTTTTAGTAGAGATGGGATTTCACCATGTTGGCCAGACTGGCTTTGAACTGCTGACCTGAAATAATCCACCCACCTTGGCCTCCTAAAGTGTTAGGATTACAGGTGTGAGCCACCACTCCTGACCCTGTTCTTTCTTTTAAATTGTGTTTCTTAGCTGGAGGCAGTGGCTCATGCCTGTAATCCCAGCACTTTGGGAGGCAGAGTCCAGGAGTTTGAGACCGCTTGAGTCCAGGAGTTTGAGACTGACTTGGGAAATGTGGTGAAACCCTGTCTCTACAAAAAATTTAAAAAATTAGCTGGACGTGGTAGCGCACACCTGTAGTCCCAGCTACTTGGGAGATTGAGGTGGGAGGATCACTTGAGCATGGGAGGCAGAGGTTGCAGTGAGCCAAGATCATGCCACCACACTCCAGCCTGGGTGACAGCACAAGACCCTGTCTCAAAAAAAAAAAAAAAAAAAAAAATTGTTTCTTTTAACACATAATTGAATATTTTTTAAAAATTTGTCTAAACAGGCTGGGCGCTATGCTCATGCCTATAATGCTAGGACTTTAGGAGGCCAAAGTGGGTGGATCCCTTGAGCCTAGGAGTTCAAGACCAGCCTGGGCAACCTTGGCAAAATCCTGTCTCTACAAAAAGCACAAAAATTAGCTGGATGTAAAAAGAAAAAAAAAAAAGAAAGAAAATTAACTGGGTGTAGTGGCATGTGCCTGTAGTCCCAGCTACTTGGGAGGCTGAGGCAGGAGGATTGCCTGAACTTGGGAGGTAGAGGTTGCAGGAAGCCAAGATCGCACCAGAGCACTCCAGCTTTCCAGAGCGAGACTCTGGGGGGAAAAAAAGGAAAAAAAAAAAAAATTTGTCTAGACTCTGCAGTCTTTTGGATTAACCAAGTGTATTATTTCATTTTACCTTCACTGTTGACTTTCAGCTATATGCTCATATGGCCTCCACTAGCCAGATTAGGCTATTGAGCTTTTAAAATGTGGTTAGTCTACAGTTAATAAAAGATCATATTTTGTGTGATAATAATTGTATGAAATGTTCAGAATAGGCAAATTTATAGAGACAGAAAGTGGATTCATAGCTGCCTAAGGCTAGAGGAGCTAGGTAGAAATAGGGAGTGACTGCTGATTAGTCTGGGGTTTCTTTTGGGGATGATGAAAATGCTCTGTAATTAGATAGTGGTAATGGGTGCAAAACTCTATAGATATACTAAAACCATTGAATTTTACATGTTAAGTGGGTGAATTGTATAGTATATGAATTATATATAAATATGGCTTATTATGTATTTTTAAAATGTGGCTAGTCTGAATTAGTTTGTGCTAAAAGTGTAATATAAACACTTTTTTTTTTTTTTTTGGAGACAGGGTCTCACTCTATTTCCTAGGCTGGAGTGTAGTGGCTCAATCTCAGCTCACTGCAACCTCTACCTCCTGGGCTCAAGCAATACTCCCACCTCAGCCTCCCGAGTAGCTGGGACAATAGGCGTGTGCCACCACACTCAGCTAATTAAAAATATTTTTTTGTAGAGATGAGGTCTCACTATATTGCCTAGACTGATCCTGAATTCCTGAGCTCAAGTAATACTCCTGCCTCAGCCTCCCAAAGTGCTGGTATTATATGCATGAGCCACAGTGCCTGGCTAACACCAGATTTTGAGGACTAAGTGCAAAAAATAGGAATGTAACACATCTCACTAATTTTTGTATTGATTACTTTTTGCAATAATATTTGGATATATTGTTGTAAGAGAATGTAGTAAAATTAATTATTATTATAATTTTTTGAGACAGAGTCTCACTATGTCGCCCAGGCTAGAGTGCACTGGCGCAATCACTGGCTTACTACAAGCTCCACCTCCCGGGTTCCCGTGATTCTCCTGTCTTAGCCTCCCAAGTAGCTGGGGCTACAGGCGCCCTCTACCATGCCTGGCTAATTTTTTTTGTATTTTTTAGTAGAGATGGGGTTTCACCGTGTTAGCCAGAATGGTTTCGATCTCCTGACCTCGTGATCCACCAGCTGTGGCCTCCCAAAGTGCTGGAATTAGAGGCGTGAGCCACCGCACCTGGCCCTAAAATTAATTTTACTTGTTTCTTTAATTTTTTAATGTGGCTCCTGGAAATTTTAAATTATATAGCTTGGTGTTTAAAATTTTTGTATTAAAAAATTTGCTTTTGGTAACACGTAACAGTGTACAGTTGAGTAGTGTTAAGTATATTCACACTGTTCTTGCAAAACTGAAATTCTATGCTCGTTAAATCAAACTCCCTGTTTCCTCCTGTCCAGTAGTTGCTGGCAACTACCATTTTACTTTGTTTATATGAATTTGACTACTCTAGATATAAATGGAATCATACTGATTTGGCTTTTTGGGACCGATTTTTTTTTTTTTTTTGAGATGAAGTTTTGCTGTGTTGCCAGGCTGGAGTGCAGTGGCGCGATCTCGGTCACTGCAACCTCTGCCTCTCGGTTTCAAGCGATTCTCCTGCCTCAGCCTCCCAAAGTACTGGGATTACAGGCCTGAGCCATCGCGCCCAGCTGTGACTGGCTTATTTCACTTAGCATAACATCCTCAAGGTTCATCTAAGTCATAGTATATATATAGCTTACAGTGTTTTACTTGCATTACATTTCTTTTCTTTCTTTTTTTTTTTAAGATGTAGTCTTCGCTTTGTCACCTGGACTGGAGTGCAGTGGCGCGATCTCCGCTCACTGCAACCTCTGCCTCCCTCCCAGGTTCAAGCAATTCTCTTGCCTCAGCCTCCCGAGTAGCTGGGACTACAGGCACGTGCCACCACGCCCGGCTAATTTTTGTATTTTTAATAGATATAGTGTTTCACCATGTTGGCCAGGCTGGTCTTGAACTCCTGACCTCAAGTGATCCGCCTGCCTCAGCCTCCCAAAATGCTGGGATTACAGATGTGAGCCACCGCACCTGCCCCTTGCCTTATATTTCTTTCTTTCCTTTCTCTTTCTTTCTTTCTTTCTTTCTTTCTTTCTTTCTTTCTTTCTTTCTTTCTTTCTTTCTTTCTTTTTTTTTTCTTTCTTTTCTTTCTTTCGTTTTTGAGACGGAGTCTCGCTCTGTTGCCCAGGCTGGAGTGCAGTGGCCGGATCTCGGCTCACTGCAAGCTCCACCTCCCAGGTTCACGCCATTCTCCTGCCTCAGCCTCCCGAGTAGCTGGGACTACAGGCGCCCGCCATCTCGCCCGGCTAATTTTTTGTATTTTTTAGTAGAGACAGGGTTTCACCGTGTTAGCCAGGATGGTCTCGATCTCCTGACCTCGTGATCCGCCCATCTCGGCCTCCCAAAGTGCTGGGATTACAGGCGTGAGCCACGGCCCCCAGCCTATTCCAGTTTTCTTAGACTTTTTATCGAGAGTGGGTATTGGATTTTATCAAATGCTTCTTTTGCATGTGTTGAAATCATATTTTTCTACTTCTATCTATCTCTATGGTGAATTACACTGACTGATTTTCTAATGATAAACCACTTGGTCAGGATGTATTATCCACTTTATTGATTGATTAGATTTGTGATTAATTTATTAAGGATTCATATGTTTATTTTCTTGAGGAATACTACTTTGTAACCTTCTTTTTTTTTCTTTTTCTTTTTTGAGACGGAGTCTTGCTCTGTCGCCCAGGCTGGAGTGCAGTGGCCGGATCTCAGCTCACTGCAAGCTCCGCCTCCCGGGTTCATGCCATTCTCCTGCCTCAGCCTCCCGAGTAGCTGGACTACAGATGCCCGCCACATCGCCCGGCTAGATTTTTGTATTTTTTAGTAGAGACGGGGTTTCACCATGTTAGCCAGGATGGTCTTGATCTCCTGACCTCGTGATCCGCCCGTCTCGGCCTCCCAAAGTGCTGGGATTGAGCCACCGTGCCCGGCCTCTTTTCTTTTCTTTTTTTTTTTAAGAATTGTCTTTGTTAGCTTTAAAATATTAAGGTTAAGCTGCCCCCAAAAAGAGTTGAGAACTGTTTCCTTCTCTTTTTTTAAGAGTTTGTACAGGTTTGATATTCTTTATTTTTTGGTATTTTATATACTTCATCAGTGAATTTATGAGTTTTCTTTGTGGAAAACTCTTTGATAAATTGAATTATTTAATTTATTTATTTTGAGACAGAGTCTCGCTCTGTCGCTCAGGCTGGAGTGCAATGGTGTGATCTTGGCTCACTGTAACCTCCACCTCCCAGGTTCAAGTGATTTTCCTGCTTCAGCCTCCTGAGTAGCTGGAGTTAGAGATGGGGTATCACCATGCTGGGCAGGCTGGTCTCAAACTCCTGACCTCAGGTGATCTTCTTGCCTCAGCCTCTCTCAATTTCTTGGCTGGGCACAGTGGCTCGTGCCTATAATCCCAGCACTTTGGAAGGCTAAGTCAGGAAGATTGCTTGATGCCAGGAGTTTGAGACCAGCCTGGGCAATATAGTGAGACCCCCATCTCTACAAAAAAAAATTAATTAGCTTTATGCACTCATTAGTGCAATTTCTAACCTGTTTTTAAAAAATTGTGTATTTTTCAGTGTTACAGTATCATATTTATAATTTTGTTGTAAGATATTCTATCAAGCTATACTATTACTTAATCCTAAGGGGTTTTGTCAAGGTTTGTAAAACTGCCAGTGTTCAGGTTGGAGAATCTCCTATAAAAGTTTCCTTGCTGTCTTGCACAATATACAGTTAATAAAAGAAATACATATAAATGCTTTTAATTTAGTAGTATATTCCCTTATATTTTTAAAGCAGTTTCATCCTCAAGAAGAGCATTTAGGATAATGTGAATTTTAGCAAAATTTGTCTCACTTTTAGATATTATTTGTATGTATTATTGCTGTATCTATTTTAACTCAGCAGTTAACCACATTTCTCTCTGTTTTGAAGCTAAATGTTGCCAGCTACCTACAAATGATTTGCTTAACTGAGAATTTTAGAACTGATATAAAAGACTTTGTAACCTTGTTAACTGCAAATACTTGCGATATCAGAAAAAGTATCCTTTACTTACAATTCTGGATTAGAAGTGGAGGTGGAGTTTTAGAAGAACGACCATTAACCCTTCATGGTAAGTTGATTTGTTATTAAAGACATTTCTATTATGGGACCCTATTTAAAAATCTGTGCTATGGCTGGGTGCAGTGGCTCATGCCTGTAATCCCAGCACTTTGGGAGAGTAAGGTGGAGGATCTCTTGAGGCCAGGAGGTCCAGATCAGTCTGCTCAACATAGTGAGACCCATGTCTCTACAAGAAAATTTTTGGGAGGCCAAGGCGGGAGGATCACTTGAAGCCAGGAGTTCAAAACCAGCGTGTGCAAGAAAGCGAGACCCCTGTCTCTACAAAAAAAATTTTTTAAATAAGCTGGTCAGGGTGGCGTGTACTGGCTACTCAGGAGGCTGAAGTAGGAGGATCACATGATCCCAGGAGTTTGAGGCTGCAGTGAGCTATGATTATGCCACTGCACTCTGACCTGGACAATACAGCAATATCCCATATCTTAAAAAAAAAAAAAAAATTTTTCTTTTTTTTTTTTTTTTTTTTTTTTTTTGAGACGGAGTCTCGCGCTGTGTCACCCAGGCTGGAGTGCAGTGGCGCGATCTCGGCTCACTCCAAGCTCTGCCTCCCAGGTTCACGCCATTCTCCTGCCTCAGCCTCCCAGTAGCTGGGACTACAGGCGCCCGCCACCACGCCCGGCTAGTTTTTTGTATTTTTAGTAGAGACAGGGTTTCACCATATTAGCCAGGATGGTCTCGATCTCCTGACCTCGTGATCCGCCCGCCTCGGCCTCCCAAAGTGCTGGGATTACAGGCTTGAGCCACCGCGCCTGGCCTTTTTTTTTTTTTTTGAGACGGAGTCTCGCTGTGTCGCCCAGGCTGGAGTGCAGTGGCGCGATCTCGGCTCACTGCAAGCTCCGCCTCCCGGGTTCACGCCATTCTCCCGCCTCAGCCTCCGAGTAGCTGGGACTACAGGCGCCCGCCACCACGCCCGGCTAGTTTTTTTGTATTTTTAGTAGAGACGGGGTTTCACCATGTTAGCCAGGATGGTCTCGATCTCCTGACCTCGTGATCCACCCGCCTCGGCCTCCCAAAGTGCTGGGATTACAGGCTTGAGCCACCGCGCCCGGCCTAATTTTTGTATTTTTAGTAGAGATGGGATTTCGCTATATTGGCCAGGCTGGTCTCCAACTCCTGACCTTGTGATCCTCCTGCCTCGGCCTCCCAAAGTGTTGAGATTACAGGAATGAGCCACAGCGCCCAGCAGGCTCATTTTTTAACTTTGCAATATTTTAACTTGACAGACCATCTTTTGATGTCCATTTTACCATTGTCTATCTTAGTTGAGGTCCTCAATATATCTTCTTTATGAACCTAAGTCTCTTTGATGTCAAAGTATTAAGTATCAGTGGTGCATGCCTGCCAGATACTTGGAAGGCTGAGGTAGGAGGATAACTTGCGCCCAGGAGTTTGAAGCCAGCCTCGGCAACATAGCAAGGCCCCATCTCTTTAAAAAAAAAAAAAAAAAAAAGTATTAAATATTTTCTGTAACATAAACATTTTCTATAATCTAAAAGTGAAATATACTTGTTTAAAAAAATTTCAAATAATCTGAAACAAAGCAAGAAATGGAAGCCCTCCCTTCTCTAGCACCTCCAACTCCCTAGGGTTGGTATACACTCTTGACCTGTTGCCACGCACAAATACAGTTTCTACACTTACATATGTTATTGTGTACCTAAACATCTCCACTTTGGAAATGTAGATACCTCAATCTATGCAGGTCTAAAAAGGAAATCATTCTCTTTCCATCCAAACCATCTCCTTTGCCATTGTTTTCTATTTTGATAGTTTCTCCAACTACCTAGTTGTTCATAACAGAAACATGGCATTATCACAAAAGTGAATCTGAATCTTCCAGGAATTTACTGTCTTTAAAAACGAAAGGCTGGGCGCAGTGGCTCATGTGTGTCATCTCAGCACTTTGGGAGGCTGAGGCGGGCGGATCACGTGAGGTCAGAAGTTCAAGACCAACCTGGCCAACATGGAGAAACCCTGTCTCTACTAAAAATGCAAAATTAGCTGGGCATGGTGGGGCGTGGTGGCACATGTCTGTAATCCCAGCTACTCGGGAGGCTGAGGCAGGAGAATCACTTAAACCCGGGAGGTAGAAGTTGCAGTGAGCCAAGATCACACCATTGCACTCCTGCCTGGACAACAAGAGCGAAACTCCATCTCAAACAAACAAAAAAAATGAAAAGGCTGGGTGCAGTGGCCGCATCCATAATCCCAATACTTTGGGAGGCCAAGGAAGCAGGATCACTTGAGCTCAAGAGTTGGAGGCTGTGGTGAACTATGATTGTGCCACTGTATTCCAGCCTGGGCAACTAGAGTGAGATCAAGAGTGAGACCTCTTAAAAAAAAAAAAGATAAAGATTTTTTTCCCTGAATTATTATAAACCTAAAAATAAATAAAATATTAAATGTGTCCCTATTAGGGAGGAAAATACTCCTATTATTTTCTTTTTTTTTTTTAAGAGGAGAAAAAACAGTTTTTTAAAGATATTTTTTAAAATACTTCAGGCCAGGCACAGTGGCTCACGCCTGTAATCCCAGCACTTTGGGAGGCCAGGGCAGGCAGATCACCTGAGGTCAGGAGTTTGAGACCAGCCTGACCAACATGGAGAAACCCTGTCTCTACTAAAAATACAAAATTAGCCAGGTATGGTGGTAGGTTCCCGTAATCTCAGCTACTCGGGAGGCTGAGGCAGGAGAATCGCTTGAACCTGGGAGGTGGAGGTTGCAATGAGCCAAGATCCTGCCATTGCACTCCAGCCTGGACAACCAGAGCAAAACTCCATCTCAAAAAACAAAACAAAACAAAACAAAACTTCAGAAGATCTTATTCTCTCTTCTGTACAGGGATGAAATCTTTAAGTTATATCCTATATTCAAACCCATACAATATACATATTTACCAAGGTGATTACATCTGAACTCTTTTTTAAACATTTCATAAAGCCTTTAGCTTTAACCTTTAATTAGATCAATATACTAATTAATGCAAGAAAAAGTAAATTGAACAAATAAGAGGTAAAAATATCTATTTTCATACACATTTATAAACATATACTGTTCAAAATTGTACAATATAGGCCGAGCACAGTGGTTCACGCCTGTAATCCCAGCACTTTGGGAGGCCAAGGCGGATGGATCACTTGAGGTCAGGAGTTAGAGACCAGCCTGACCAACATGGTAAAACCCTGTCTCTACTAAAAATACAAAAATTAGCTGGGCAAGGTGGTGGGCTCCTGTAATCCCAGCTACTCGGGAGGTTGAGGCAGGATAATCGCTTGAACCTGGGAGGCAAAGGTTGCAGTGAGCTGATACCAAGCCACTGCACTCCAGCCTGGGTGACAGAGCGAGATTCCATCTCAAAAAACAACAACAACAACAACAACAACAACAAAACTGTACAATATGAGGATCCTTAACTTTTGGGTTAAAAATATAATTCATCAGATAATGTTTTTGTTTTACTGTTGTTTTTTTTTTTTTGTAAAGCCAGTCAAATTTAGCAGTGGGAGATTGTATACCAACTTTAGTGACACTAATGTATCTGAATATTAAGCTAATATATAATATAAACACTTGAAATAGGGAGTTCATCTTAATGAACTCTACCTTCCAGAAACAGTTCACTCACATAGAAAAAATACTCCAACAAAGCTAAATCAGATAATACAAAAAATTCAGAAAAAAAATTACAATCATATATACAATTTGTAACTCAAATATTTTAAATATTTGCCCACCAATAAAAAAATATACAAATTGTTTGTTTAAAATGTACATTGAGAAATATACTTTTCCACGAAGATCCACATAATATAAAAATGTATCTTAAGGACCACATGATAATCTATACAAAGCATGGTTAGTATGAAACATTAAGGGAAGGTAGCTGCCAAAGTATTCACAGTCTCTTTTGGAATGTCAAGATGAATTCCTTCAAAATAGTGCAGGAATCTGTCAAAATTACAAAGAAAAATACAATTTAATATTAACATTTTCATCTTATGAAAATATGTATTAATCCTGAAAAAACTATCTAAAGTGCTGTTTTTAATAAAGCCTTTACCTTCTTTTACTTTTTCCTTGTTCTTTTAGCTTCTCAGTCTTACAAATGTTTCGAAGGGTTGGCAGGTACTCAATTATACTAGCTTGTCTATTACCCACATAGAGAAGAGATCGACTCGAAAATACACTTTTAATGACTGCTATCCTCTTCCAAGCATTCCTGTAAAAGTAATGCATTGTTTTTAATTTTTAATGCCCAAGAAAAATGCAGTAATCCCAATCACAACCAGTTTAGTTTCCTTGCCTCTGGTCTAGACCAGATGACATTTCCAGATTAATTTCCTGTCAACATATCAATCACTGCCATACTGAAAAATCTCAGTAACTATCTGCTATCTATCACAGCAAGACCAAACTCCCTCCTGGGTCATTCAAGCGTTACCTAAATCCACCCCAATCCTCATTATTTCTCTTCCCAGCAATCAGGCTGGTCTCCTTAACTGTCTCATTAGAAGCTGCATTATTAATGTTAAGGGCTTACAATGATCAACAGTACAGCACTTTTAAATTAAGAAAAAACTAATGATTTCCCCTTTACTATTTATTACTAAAAAATAAAAAGTAAAGGAAGTAAGACTTACTCTAAATTAGCTGCTGACTGACTAAAGTATACATTATTGCGCTTTTGCGAAATATAAAAAGTAAGATCATTGGTTGGATCTCTTCCTAATTTCTTGCAAGAATTCAAGTTTTCCAGTGCTTTTGAAATAGTAGAAGAACATTTAGTAAAGCTGAGAGCTTCTGCAGCTGCTTTTAATTCTCCAGAGCTTTGAGAAGTCCATCCATCATTACTCTCAAGACTAAACTCATCACAAAGTCCACTTTTAACCTTTCCATTTGTCCAACTAAAGTCATTTCTACCGTATTCGTTTTGTTCCCTTACATCAGTTAAAAGGGCATCTAAGAAGGACATGTTATCCATGAACTCAGAGAGAGAATTTAAACAATGAGAAACAAGGGCAGAACATTTTTTTTCTGCAGTTGTTTTGGGAGGACGAGGAATAGATTTCTTTGTCTCTGAATTGCTTCCTTTGTCTCTGGCTTTGCTTTCTTCTGAATTTGAGGAAGACAACACAGGGGACAGCCTAACAGATTCATCAGGGAAGTCCAAGTCAGTGTCGAATAAGTCACTATCATCTAATATTACCAATGTTTTCTTTTGTTTCTTTTTCTGGGACTTTTTCAATGGCTGTTCTCTTTCAGAATGTTTCCTAGCAAGACAGTTCATACTTTTTGTTGCTGCACTGGCATCCACAGTTACTGATGAGCCACAAAAGTTTTTAGTTTCTGGAATGGTATCAACTGGTAATGGTAGAATAAACTCAAGATTACTATATAAAAAGTCTACATTCCGCATTTGGAATTCTGTAAGAAGCTGGATGAGTTTATTCCATTCTTCCTTTGTTGTGATTTTGTGCTGAAAAACAATGTTGAGTAAAGAAATGTTATAGCAGTACATAGTTTGAACACTTCTTGTATGAATACAGTGTTATCCCTATTCTAACTTCAAAGTATTGAGTCACTACCCCTCATAATTTTATTTATCTATATTTAATATATCAAAATAGTACTATAAGTCTAAAAATTAAATTTAGACTTAATTTGGAGAATTAAATTCTCTATATATGTAATATATACTCCAATATTATTAGAAGCACATTTATTTAAAACCACTTCTCTGAAATAGTCTATCTGAAAAATATTCTAAATTCTATTATAAATCCTATAATATGCATTCAGAGCAATGCCTATGCACCATTTGTTAAAGTGATAGAATGTGTTAAAATCAGAGACCTAAGGCTTATACAAATTATAGGCATAGTTAAGTTAAACTTAAGATTCAAAAGATAGGAGTCTAGTGTTGGGAATATGAAAAGGAATATAAATTCAACATTGCAAAACAGACATTGAAAATACCTTTAAAAATGAAAATAAGTCTTCAGATGGGGAAAAAATGTTCTTAAGACCAAACAAGGTCTCAGCACAGCCACTGTCACATTTCGGAAGGTCTATACATTTCTTTTTAGTATTTTTAGGGTAAATTTTGTTATCAAGGCCATGTTCAGAGCAAACTAGTTGTACATTTTTGCTATTTCCACCTACAAAATAAAAGAAAATCTTAGCTCTCTCTATATATGTATTAAACAAATGGTATCAAACAATTATTTAAAGCCTGAGATCCTTTGACATCTTCTGGACAAATATCCCCATTTTGTTGTTTAATTCATTAAGAATACAATATAAGCATTATTCTTTTTTTTTTTTTTTTTTTAAAGACAAAGTATCACTCTGTCACCCAGGCTGAAGTGCAGTGGTTCAATTTCAGCTCACTGAAACCTCCACCTCCTGGGTTCAAGTGATTTTTCTGCCTCAGCCTCCAGAGTAGTTGAGATTACAGCCATGCGTCACCACACCTGGCTAATTTTTGCATTTTTAGTAGAGACGGGGTTTCACCATGTTGGCCAGGCTGATCTCGAACTCCTGACCTCAAGTGATCTGCCCCCTCGACTTCCCAAAGTGCTGGGATTACATACGTGAGCCACTGTGCCCAGTCATAAGCATTATTTTTACCAAGAGATAAACTAAGTGAGGTGATGGTGGGGGACTTTCAAAGCCATCCAACAGAAAAAGTGCAAGGACTATGAGCAGGCAAATCACAGAAGAAAAATAAATGCCTAATATTAATTTCAGGCTGGGTGAGGTGGCTCACGCCTGTAATCCCAGCACTTTGGGAGGCTGAGGCAGGTGGATCACTTGAGCTCAGGAGTTCGAGACCATCCCGGGCAACATGGTGAAACCTCGTCTCTACTCAAAATACAAAAATTAGCCAGGCATGGTGACGCATGCCTGTAGTCCCCGCTACTAGGGAGGCTGAGGCAGGAGAATAGCTTGAACCTGCGAGGCGGAAGTTGCAGTGAGCTGAGATCACGCCACTGCACTCCAGTCTGGGCAACAGAGTGAGACTCCAATTCAAAGGAAAAAAAAAAAAGAAACAGTAATTTCAGCGGGGCACAGTGGCTCACACCTGTAATCCCAGCACTTTGGGAGGCCAAGGCAGGTGGATCACCTGAGGTCAGGAGTTCGAGACCAGCCTGGCCAACATGGCGAAACCCCATCTCTACTAAAAATACAAAAAATTTGCTTGGCGTAGTGGTGCGTGCCTATAATCCCAACTACTTGGGAGGCTGAGGCAGGAGAATCACTTGAACCTGGGAGGCAGAGGCTGCAGTGAGCTGAGATCACGCCATTGTACTCTGGCCTAGGCGACTGAGCGAAGCTCCACGTCAGATAATAATAATAATAATTTCAAAAACCTAATAAGAAGATATGCAATTTCACCAATAAGCATGGAAATGTAATTTTAAAATAATATACTGTACGCGTTTCACTTTTTAAATTGGCAAAATTAAAAGAATTATAATGTAGTTCTGTCAGCAGTACACATGAAAAAACCATCATATACTATTCATGGGAGCATAAGTTGGTACAATTGTCATCAGAGGGCAGTCTGACAACTATCAAAATGTAAAGTGTATACACCCTTTGTGACCCAGCAGTCATACTTCTAGAATTCTCTCCATCAGTATTACAGACATGTTCAAGGATATATGTATAAAGATATTCACTGTATTTTAATGTCAAATTGAAGATAATTTAAGTGTCTATAAGTAATGGTTAAATTACGGTACATCCATTCTATTCTATAGAAAAGCATGCAGCTGTGAAAAACAGTGGGATAATAGGACCATATGTGCTGACAATAAACTTAAAAATAACTAACAACATATATAATAATAGGTTAATTTTCCTAAATAAGTATTTTTATGTTATATGCATAAAGGTCTAACTGTGGCTACTTTCAAGAAGTAGGGGAATATTGTTTTATGTATGTGTTTTTTTTTAAAGGCAGGAATGAAATGTATATTAAAAAAAGGACCTTTAAGAAGGGAAATTGGCCGGGTGAGGTGGCTCATGCCTGTAATCCTAGCACTTTGGGAGGCTGAGGTGGGCAGATCACGAGGTCAGAAGATCGGGACCATCCTGGCTAACACAGTGAAATCCTGTCTCTACTAAAAATGCAAAAAATTAGCTGGGCATGGTGGTACATGCCTGTAATCCCAGCTACTCGGGAGGCTGAGGCAGGAGAATCGCTTGAACCTGGGAGGTGGAGGTTGCA
>NC_044992.1:24747509-24759790 GCF_008728515.1 Papio anubis
AGAGACGGGGTTTCACCCGGTTAGCCAGGATGGTCTCGATCTCCTGACTTCGTGATCCGCCCATCTCGGCCTCCCAAAGTGCTGGGATTACAGGCTTGAGCCACCGCGCCCGGCCAAGTCTCTTAACTTTCTTTTACGCTCGCTAACAATTCACTCACCTTTCTTTTCATGTCATTTATTTGTTGAAGAATTTGAGTCATTTGTCATGAAATTTTTCACATTCTGGATTTGTCTGCTGATTATATCCTCATGGTATCAGTTAACATAGTCCTCTTCCCTGTATTTCTTGTAAACTGGCAGTTAGATCTATGGGCTTGATTAGACTCAGGTTCTGTTCTGGGTCTGGCATACATGTATAGGTGGCCTGCGTACTTCCTATGACATCATAGCAGATTATCCATTGTAGATTACAAAATGATAATTTTATAATTATCTCTTTTGCATTTATTAGAATTTTAAAAGGAAGCACTATTCCTCATCAACTCTTTGGATGCTTTGAAATACAGTTTATAGGCACCAGAAATGCTTCATTCTTTCCTTTATTTATTAGTACTTAGAGTGATGGTGTCCTAGCAACCTTGACAGTTGACCAGTGAGTTTTTGTGCAGTTTAATTTTTGTTTTGTTTTGTTTTGTTTTTTGTTTTTTTGAGGCGGAGTCTCGCTCTGTCGCCCAGGCTGGAGTGCAGTGGCCGGATCTCGGCTCACTGCAAGCTCCGCCTCCCAGATTTACGCCATTCTCCTGCCTCAGCCTCCCGAGTAGCTGGGACTACAGGTGCCCGTGACCTCGCCCAGCTAGTTTTTTGTATTTTTTAGTAGAGACGGGGTTTCACTGTGTTAGCCAGGGTGGTCTCGATCTCCTGACCTCGTGATCCAGGTTTAATTTTTTAAGTGTTATTATGAACTCATGGATTTTTATATATAATATGTTTCACCTCTTTGTGTTTATTATTTCTTTGTTGCTTTGAAGATTTTCTCACTGGTTTTAAGTAATTTGATTATGACGTGCCTTAGTATACTTCATGTTTCTTGTGCTTGGGATTTGTTGAGTTTCTTGCATATATGAGTTTATAGTTGGGAAGATCAGAGTTGATAAAATTTCAACCAGTATTTCTTGAAATATTTTTTCTGTCCTCCCCATTTCCTTTGGCAACTCCAGTTATTATTATAGGTATTTTAGACCACTTGAAATTGTCTCCTGGCACACCGATGCTTTGTTCAATTTTTTAGTCTTTTTCCTTTTTTTGTTTCAGTTTGGTTAGTTATTATCACTGTTTATTCATGTTTATACATCTTTTCTTCTGTAGTATCTAGTATGCTGTCACTGCTATAAGTGTAGTTTTCATTTCTAGAAGTTTGATTTGGGTCCTTTTTGTATCTTCTGTGTTTCTACTTACCATGTATCCAGTCTTTCCTCTAGGTGTTTGAACATATCACTTATAACAACTGTTTTAATGGTCTTGGTTACTAATTCTATCATCCATGTAATTTTTTTTTTTTGAGACGGAGTCTCGCTCTTGTCACCCAGGCTGGAGTGCAGTGGCACAATCTTGGCTTGCTGCAAGCTCCGCCTCCTGGGTTCAAGCGATTCTCCTGCCTCAGCCTCTCTGAGTAGCTTGGATTATAGGCACCCGCCACCACATCCAGCTAATTTTTTTTGTATTTTTAGTAGAGACAGGGTTTGACCATGGTGGCCAGGCTGGTCTCGAACTCCTGACCTCAGGTGATCCACCTGCCTTGGCCTCCTCAAGTTTCTCTTTCTTTTTTTTCTTTTTCTTTTCTTTCTTTTTTTTTTTTGAGATGGAGTCTCACACTGTCGCTCATGCTAGAGTGTGGTGGTGCGATCTTGGCTCACTGCAACCTCCGCCTCCCAGGTTCAAGTGATTCTCCTGCCTCAGCCTCCCAAGTAGCTGGGATTACAGGCGCCCGCCATCACGGCCAGCTAATTTTTTTGTATTTTTAGTAGAGATGGCGTTTCACTATGTTGGCCAGGCTGGTCTCAAATTCCTGACCTTGTAATCCGCCCACCTCAGCCTCCCAGAGTGCTGGGATTACAGGCATGAACTACTGCACCTGGCCAACCTCCTTAGGTTTCTAGTGCAGTCTCAACTCAGAAAACATGGATTGACTTTCCCCTCACTATGGAAATTTTCTCAGGGCAATAGGCTGGGCAATTCTAGTGTTCACCTTATTTGTTATTTGTATCTCAGAGATTACTGTCCATTGTTGCATGATGACAAAAGTCTTGAAAAGTGTTATTTCATATATTATGTCCAGTTTTCTTGTTGTTCTTATTTCTGATGGGAGGATAAATCCAGTGCCAGTTCTATACCTTGGCTGGAAGCAGAATCCCATCTTACTTTCTTTTGGTGCTCATATTTTTCCATCTTTGGCTAGCGGGGAACTATTTTAATTGGTTTGTGTCCTTTTGACATTACCCAGCAATAGTTGATATTTTCCTTGCTTTCCGGCATGTTAGGATGTCCCAGACCTATATAGTTAGCTGTTTCTGCAAGAAGGTGGTTCTTTTGGTGTGAAATTTCTTTTCTTTTTTTTTTTTTTTGAGACGGAATCTTGCTCTGTCGCCAGGTTGGAGTGTAGTGGTGTGATATTGGCTCACTGCAACCTCTGTCTCCCGGGTTCAAGTGATTCTCATGCCTCAGCCTCCCAAGCAGCTGAGACTACAGGTGTGCGCCACCATGCTCGGCTAATATTTGTGTTTTTAGTAGAGACAGGGTTTCACCATGTTGGCCAGGCTGGTCTCGAACTCCTAACCTCAGGTGATCCATCTGCCTTGGACTCTTGAAATGCTGGGATTACAGGTGTGAGCCACTGTGCCTGGCCAAATTTTTTAGAAAGAATATATTGATATAGTTTAGCCAACTACTCACTGAGTATCTTAAAATAAAAATTGCCTTTTTTAAAATTATTTTTTGAAAAGACAGGGTCTGCCTCTGTTGCCCAGGTTGGATTGCAGTGATGCAATAATGGTTCATTGCAAACTTGAACTCCTGGGCTCAGATAATCCTCCTGCTTTAGCCTCCCAGAGTGCTGGGATTGCGGGTATGAACCACTGCACCTGGCTAAGCATGTATTTTTAAAACTAGTCTTTGGGCTAGGTGCAGTAGATCATACCTGTAATCCCAGCACTTTGGGAGGCCCAGGCAGGTGGATCACAAGGTCAGGAGTTTGATACCAGGCTGGCCACCATGGTGAAATGCTGTCTCTACTAAAAATAGAAAAATTAGCCAGGCGTGGTGGTGCACACCTGTAATCCCAGCTAATTGGGAGACTGAGGCAGGAGAATTGCTTGAACTTGAGAGGTGGAGGTTACAGTGAGCTGAGATTGTGCTACTGTACTCCAGCCCGGGCAACAGTGTGAGACTCCGTCTCAGAAAAATTAAATAAATAAAACCAGTCCTTGGACTGGTATTCATACATGATCAAGCAGTCCTTGGTCTATATCAAAATAAGAAAAATAAGGACAAAGGCTGGGCACGGTGGCTCATACCTGTAATCCCAGCACTTTGGGAGGCCAAGGCGGGCGGATCATGAAGTCAGGAGATTGAGACCATCCTGGCCAACATGGTGAAATCCCGTCTCTGCTAAAAATACAGAAATTAGCTGGGCATGGTGGCACGTGCTTGTAATCCCAGCTACTTGGGAGGCTGAGGTAGGAGAATCACTTGAACTCAGAAGGCAGACATTGCAGTGAGCTGAGATCGTGCCACTGCACTCCAGCCTGGTGACAGAGCGAGACTCCGTCTCAAAAGAAACAACAACCAAAAAAAGGACAAAATGGTGAGTGTTTTTTATAAATTGATATCTATTCAACATATATATATATGTGTGTATATATATATATATTTTTTTTTTTTTGAGACAGAGTCTTGCTCTGTCGCCCAGGCTGCAGTGCAGTGGCACTATCTTGGCTTACTGCAAGCTCCGCCTCCCAGGTTCACGCCATTCTCCTGCCTCAGCCTCCCCAGTAGCTGGGACTCCAGGTGCCTGCCATCACCTCCGGCTAATTTTTTGTATTTTTAGTAGAGACGGGGTTTCACCGTGTTAGCCAGGATGGTCTCGATCTCCTGACCTTGTGATCTGCCTGCCTTGGCCTCCGAAAGTGCTGGGATTACAGGCGTGAGCCACCACGCCTGGCCTGTGACAGCTTTTTTAACCTCGAGATTTTCAGTAAACTTATTGAACACCTCTAATATACAAGGGCTATGATAAGATCTATGGAGACAGAGGGTACAAAAAAAGAATAAGACACAGATATGGAACTGTGAACATGAGATGGTATGTGAGGAGCATCCTGTTCTGAGGCCATACAGTAATTAGGATTTGTAAGGACTAAATCCAGGTACCTAGAGGGGAAGAGAGGATGTATTCTGTGGAAAAACGCCACGGAGCTTCTGGAGAATAGAGGTGAACTATTTATTTTTTAACTTTTTATCTATCTTCCAAATCATCTCTAGAAATACATATTATTGGCTTGCAATTTACTGCAGGTCTAAATTAAAGT
Organism: Papio anubis; assembly: GCF_008728515.1. Lineage (NCBI taxonomy): Eukaryota > Metazoa > Chordata > Mammalia > Primates > Cercopithecidae > Papio > Papio anubis. The sequence continues at coordinate 24,752,033 of NC_044992.1, forward strand.
TGAACAACAAAGTTTTGTAATGTGCTCAGTGTATACTGTTATTTTCCCTCCATCCTCTTCTGACTTTAAGCAGGTGTAGAAAAAAATGAACGGAGGGATTGTGAACAGTATTTGTTGTAAGAATGTGTATTTCTGGCCGGGTACAGTGGCCCACGCTTGTAATCCTAGCACTTTAGGAGGCTGAGGCAGGCGGATTGCTTGAGCTCAGGAGTTTGAGACCAGCCTGGACAACATGGCAAAACCCCATCTCTACTAAAAATACAAACGATTAGCCAGGCATTGTGGTGTGCTCCTGTAGTCCCAGCTACTTGAGGGTTGGGCGGGAGGATTGCTTGAGCCTGAGAGGTGGAGACTGCAGTGAGCTGAGATCATACCACTTCACTCCAGCCTGGTTGACAAAGTGAGACCCTGTCTCAAAACAAAAAAACAAAACAAAACAAAAACAAAGAATGTGTATTTCTTGAGGAGTAGTGTCTTTTCTAAATGACTGGCTTAACCTTCTGTACTGGTAGAATAAATAAATATAGTAATATTTGAATGTACAAAGTATTTGTAAGAATGAAAGAAAATTTCTGTCTTGAATTTTTAACTGTTAAGAGTAGAAATACAGAATGTGGCTAACTATCTGGCTACCTGTATGATTTTTAGAATATTTATCTTTAAATGCAATTTGTTTTGGGCAGAAAAAATAAGCTCCCCTAAGAAAGTTGTTACATCACCAAGAAAAGTTCCTCCACCATCACCAAAAAGTAGTGGGCCAAAGCGAGCACTTCCTCCCAAAACCTTGGCAAATTATTTTAAAGTATCTCCCAAACCTAAAAATAATGAAGAACTAGGAATGCTTCTGAAAAATAATAAAGGTAAGACATTAAATTGAGAAATTAAATTATATATTTTTTAATAATAATGACCCTTATACCTAAAAATATGAACACATTTTACGAGTTCCTGTTGCTATTTATTAAATCTCAGCTACACTGAAGATTCTACATATAGAAGTGTTAATATTTTGTTTTAGTTTATTTTGGAGACAGAGTCTTGCTTTATTGCCAGGCCAGGCTGGAGTGCAGTGGCACGATTTTGGCTCACTGCAACCTCCTCCTCCTGGGTTCAAGCAATTCTTCTGCTGCAGCCTCCTGAGTAGCTGGGATTACTGGCACACACCACCACACCCAGCTAATTTTTGTATTTTTAGTAAAGATGGGGTTTTGCCACATTGGCCAGACTGGTTTTGAACTCCTGACCTCAAGTGATCCACCCACCTTAGCATCCCAAAGTACTGGGATTACAGACATGAGCCACCATGCCCAGCTTGTTTCAGTTTTTGTTTGTTTGTTTGAGATGGAGTCTCACTCTTTCATCCAGGCTGGAGTGCAGTGGCATGATCTTGGGTCACTGCAACCTCTGTCTCCTGGGTTCAAGTGATTCTCCTGCCTCAGCCTCCTGTGTAGCTGAGATTACAGGTGTGTGCCACCAATACCGACTAATTTTTTTATTTTTAATAGAGTAGGGATTTCACCATGTTGGTCTCGAACCCCTGACCTCAGGTGATCCACCTGCCTCCCAAAGTGCTGGGATTACAGGCATGAGCCACCACGCCCGTCCTATTTCAGTTTTGATAATGGATTTCAGTTTGAGCTTATTCTGTGGATATATCCAGTGTCTTAGCAAAAGTTGATTTTACCTAAAATATCAATATTGTATTTATGCAGGAATAAAAAATTCTTTTGAACAGAAACAAATTACTCAGACTAAATCTACAAATGCAACTAATTCAAATGTCAAAGACGTTGGAGCTGAAGAACCCAGCAGAAAAAATGCAACATCTCTTATTCTTTTTGAGGAGGTAGGCTTATAGAAGTATACATTTGTGAGAGCTCATGATTAAGACTTACTTTAAAGAATACAATATGTTTTCTTATAAAGAATTGCAAAATAGCTAAAGAGGTCGGGAATACGTGTATCTGAAATTAAAGCAAATGAAACTGTCCACTCTAGAATAATTTTTCAGGAAGATGATTAATTCACGGCTGCTAATTATTGTTAAATGATTGTATAAATTCTGATTCATATCTATCTAGTTAATAAGTGGCTGCATTTGTTTTTAACATTTGATAGTTGATAATTTTAAAATTCATTATAGTATATGACATAAACTTTCAACATGGGCTGAATTCACACTTCATAAATTCATAAATTTTGTCTCTAACAGACATATAGAATATTTACTATGTGTACATAACTGATATTAGTGTATTGTTATTACATTAATATTCTAATAAACTGTTGGTAGGTTGATGTAATTTTTGATGAAGATGCTGGGTTTTTGAATGCAATCAAAACATTCATGGCAACAACTAAACGACCTGTAATCCTTACTACAAGTGGTAGGTAACAATGATTTTACTTCAGTTAAACAGTTACTCAAATCTGTAGTTCATCTGCAGAGTGGAGTAATTATAATTAACTCACAAATAGCAATTACTTTTAAAAATGGATACTACTTTGGATTACTATATTGGGTGTTAGATATTTAGAAAGTGGAGAACAATCTCTAGAATGCAAATAAGAGATCTAGTAAAGGTATTTTAGTAGGGAAAGTACTAGATTCTTCTCCTGGCGTCCTTATCATACCTATGATTAGATCACTAAATCTTATTTAGTGGTCAAGATTTTTTATGGAACCCAACCTTTCCGTTGTTCCTTAATACTGAACTTAGCCACTCTTTTGCCCCGGATAACACTTTCTTATGGATTATTGTATATTTAGCTATCATCAGCCTAACAGAATTGATCCATCTTCTAAAGAATTATCACAGAATGTTTCATTTAAAAAACTAATTCAATTTCTTTTTAAAAAAATTGGAAATACTATAATAATATTCTAATATTTTTCCAGTTATAAATATTCATAAGACTAGACTCTACTTACAAATTAATGCCCATTTGGTAGTGATTGTACTCTAAAAATATTGAGAAAAATCTTATTAATCACAAGTTAGGTGGGTTTTTTGTTTGTTTTGTTTGTTTGTTTGTTTGTTTGAGACAGAGTCTCGCTCTATTGCCCAGGCTGGAGTGCAATGGTGCCATCTCGGCTCACTGCAACCTCCAACCTCTGCCTCCTGAGTTCAGGCGATTCTCCTGTCTCAGCCTCCTGAGTAGATGGGACTACAGGCACACACCACCATGCCCAGCTAATTTTTGTATTTTTAGTAGAGACAGGGTTTCACCATATTGGTCAGGCTGGTTTCGAACTGCTGACCTCAAGTGATCCACCTGCCTTGGCCTCCCAAAGTGCTGGGATTACAGGCATGAGGCACCATGCCCAGCTGGTAGTTTTATTAGAAGATCATAGTTGGCCAGGTGTGGTGGCTTATGCCTTTAATCCCACCACTTTGGGAGGCTAAGGTGGGCACTTGAACCTAGGAGTTTTAAGATCAGCCTGGGCACCATAGTGAGACCCCCATCACTACAAAAAAACTTAAAAGTTATCTGGGCGTGGCAGCTTGAGCTTATAATCCTAGCTGCTTGGGAAGCTGAGGCAGAGGATCACTTGAGCCCAGGAGTTTGAGGCTGCAGTGAGCTATGACTACCACAGCACTAGGCGGTGGTGGGGAGGGGGGTGCTGAATATTTTCATAGAAAAGTATAACTGGAAAAAGTTACTTAGTGGTCTTAATGTTTAAGAATGTTTTTGTGTGTGTGTGTGTGTGTAGATCCAACATTTAGTTTAATGTTTGATGGCTGCTTTGAAGAAATCAAGTTCAGTACTCCTTCCCTGGTAAGTTTTAAATTTTGATAACCATAAATTACATATCACAATCATGTAAAAGTAATTTATTATTAAATACAGCTATAATTTAGCCAGGTGTGATATCATGCCTATACTCCCAGCTACTTGGGAGGCTGAGGCAGGAAGATCACTTGAGCCCAGGAGGTGGAGGTTACAGTGAGCTGGAATTGTGCCACTGTACTCTAGCCTGGTCAATCAATCAATCAATAAGGCTAGGTACAGTTGCTCATGCCTGTAATCCTAGCACTTTGGGAGGCTGAGGAGGGCGGATTGCTTGAGCTGTGGAGTTCGAGACCAGCTTGGGCAACATGGCAAAACCCTGTCTCTACATAAAAATACAAAAAATTAGCCAGGCATGGTGGCACATGCCTGTAGTCCTACCTACTCAGGAGGCTGAGGTGGGACAATTGCTTGAGCCCAGGAGGTCAAGGCTGTGGCTGCAGTGAGCTGTGATTGTACTGCTGCATTCCAGCCTCGGTGACAGAGCAAGACTCTGTCTCAAAAAAAATAAATACCTGGCTGGGTGTGGTGGCTCACGCCTGTAATCCCAGCACTTTGGGAGGCCGAGGAGGGTGGATCACCTGAGGTCAGGAGTTCGAGACCAGTCTGACCAACATGGTGAAACCCTGTCTCTATTAAAAATACAAAATTAGCCGGACGTGGTGGCGCATGCCTGTAATCCCAGCTACTCGGGAGGCTGTGGCAGGAGAATCGCCGGAATTCAGGAGGTTGCGGTGAGCCAAGATCATGCTATTGCACTCCAGCCTGGGCAACAAGAGTGAAACTACGTCTCAAAAAAAAAAAAAAGAAAGAAAAAGAAAAAAAAGCTATGATTTAAATGTGGTTTCCTTTTTTTTTTTTTTTCTTTGAGACGGAGTCTTGCTCTGTCACCCAGCCTGGAGTGCAGTGGCCGGATCTCAGCTCACTGCAAGCTCCGCCTCCCGGGTTCACGCCATTCTCCTGCCTCAGCCTCCCGTAAATGTGGTTTCTAAGGAATATGTTAAAATTTTTAAGTTTTAGGACTTCTGATATTTCTCTTTTTGTTTTTTGCTTTAAAAATGTTTTTTCTTTTGGGGGTGGGGTCACCATCTGTAAGCCCAGGCTGGAGTGCAGTGGCGGATCTCCAGCTCACTGCAATCCGCCTCCCGGGTTCACGCCATTCTCGGCCTCAGCCTCCCTGGCTGCTAGGACTGAAGCGCCACCGCCCGGCTGGATTTTTATGTTCTTGAGCGAGGGGTTTCACCGTCAGTCCAGCCAGGATGGTCTTGATCTCCCCAAACCTGCGTGATCATGCGTCACCGGCCTCCCCAAAGTGCTAAGGATACAGGCTTGATCCACAGCGCCTGGCCAAAATGTTTTTTCTTCTTAAATTAAAAATTTTTATGAGGCTCCAGTGTTCACTAGGTTTTGCCTGGTAACGGTGCTTTTCTGAGAGTAAAATTTAAATGGAGTTCAAATTCCCTTCATGAATAACCTAATAGATATATTTTAGCCACATGCAACATATATAAAAATCAGTGTCATCATTAGTACGAATCAGAATATAGAGCATTTTCCATTACCTCCTGAAGTTCTCATGGACCCTTTCTAAAGTAAGAATCCCCTTTTCCACAGAAGTCACCACCTTTTTTTTTTTCTTTCTTACAATGATGAACAAGGCACTTTTTAACCTTCAAAGAAAGTTTTGTGTGTGTCTTTTTTCTTACTTTCCTTTTTCTTTTTGTTTTCATTCTTCTAAAAATAAGTTTTAAATTAATTAAGTTGCTGGGCATGAGTGGCTCACATCACGTGTAATCCCAGCACTTTGGGGGAGTTGAGGTTAGAGGATTGCTTAGAGCCAACAGTTCAGGCGCTGCAGTGAGCTATGATTATGGTCAGGTCAATTTTATTGTATGGGTTCTTGCCTTTTATTTTAGGTGAGGGTCTCACTCTTCACCCAAGCTGGGTGAGTGGCTGGTGCCTGTTGCCCGGGCTGGGTGTGGGTAAGCGCGATCTTGGCTCACTGCAACCTCCAGCTCCCTGGGTTGAACCTTCTCCCACCTCAGCCTCCTAAGTAACAGGGAATTGGATATGCATGCCACAGCACCTGGCTAATTTTTTGTATTTTTAGTGAGATGGGATTTCCTGCCATGGCCAGCCAGACTGGCTTTGAACACTGACCTAGAAATAAATCCACCCCCATGGCTCTAAAGTGTGGGATTACAGGTGTGAGCCCGCCACTCCTGGCCTGTTCTTTCTTTTAAAATTGTGTTGCTTGGCTGGGCAGTGGCTCATGCCTGTAATCCCAGCACTGGGAGGGCAGAATCCAAGGAGTTGAGACCCGCTTGAGTCAGGTTTGGAGCCCCGGCTTAGGAAATGTGGGTGAAACCCTATCTCTATAAAGGAATTTAAAAATTAGCTGGGCGATGTTGGCCTGTAGTCCCAGCTGCTTGGGAGGTGAGGTGGGAGGGATCGCCTGAGCATGGGAGGCAGAGGTTGCAGCGAGGAGGCAAATCATGCACCACCACTCCAGCCTGGAATGATAAGACTCCCTGTCTCAAAAAAAAAAAAAAAAAAAAAAAAAAATTGTTCTTTTAACACATAATTAGACATTTTAAAGTGCCTCCCTAAACAGGCTGGGCTAATAGCTCATGCCTATAATGCCTAGGACTTTAGGAGATAGAAGTGGGTGGATCCCATGAGCCACAGGAGTTCAAGAGACCAGCCTGGGCAACCTTGGCAAAATCCTGTCTCTACAAAGCACAAAATTTAGCTGGATGTAAAAAAAGAAAGAAAATTAACACAAGGTGGCATGTGCCTGTAGTCCCAGCTACTTGGGAGGCTGAGGGCAGGAGGGATTGCCTGAACTTGGGAGGTGAGGTTGCAGAGTAAAGATCGCACCAAGAGCCTCCAGCTTTCCAGAGGCCGAGACTCTGAGAGAAAAAAGGAAAAAAAAATTGTCTAGACTCTGCAGTCTTTTGGATTAACCAAGTGTATTATTTCATTTTACCTTCCTCAGTGACTTTCCAAGCTATATGCTCATATAGCCTCCACCATGGAATTAAGGCTATTGGGCTTTTAAAATGGTTAGTCTACAGTTAATAAGATCATATTTGTGTGATAATAGTGTATGAAATGTTCAGAATGCGTGGGATTTATAGAGACAGAAGTGGATTCATAGCTGCCTAAGGCTAGAGGGCTACAGGTAGGGAAATGAGGGGTGACTGCTGATTAGTCTCAGGGGACTGCTTTTGGGGATGATGAAAATGCTCTGTAATTAAGATAGTGGTAATGGGTGCAAAACTCTATGAATGTCTAAAACCATTAGATTTTACATGTTAAGTAGGTGGAATTATAGTATAAGATTATATATAAATATAGCTTATTATGTATTTTAAAATGTGGCTAGTCTGAATTAGTTTGCAATGCTAAAAGTGTAAATATAAACACTTTTGGAGACAGGGGTCTCACTCCTGGCTCCTAGGCTGGAGTGCTTAGTGGCTCAGTCTCCCAGCTCACTGCAGCCTCTGCACCTCCTGGGCTCCAGGCAATGCACCTCGGCTGCTCCGGTGGCTGGGACAGTGAGTAGATATTGCCACCACGCTCAGCTAATTAAAATATTTTTTGGCCGGGGATGAGGGTCCTTCGCTGTATTGCCCTGGACTGATCACCAGATTTCGCAGGCTCCAAGTAGCCCTGCTCAGCCTCCCAAAGTGCTGGTATTATGTGACCACGGTGCCCTGGCTAACACCAGATTTGAGATGAAGTGCAAAATAGGAATGTAACACATCTCACTAATTTTATATTGATTACTTTACTAATATATTTGGATATATTATTTGTAAAGAGAATATAATAAAGTGAGTAGTATTATAATTTTTAAGAGACAGTCTCACTATATGCATGAGCTAGAGTTACACAAGCAATGTCACTGGCTTACTACTAGCTCCACCTCCGGGTTCCCAGTGCCAATACATGAAAAAAAGA